>NC_061111.1:30936568-30958380 GCF_002878395.1 Capsicum annuum
CAAAGTTCAATATGCTCCACTGGAAATTTGGTTAAAGTTCAGGTATTTTGGTGGGTATTATCCCATAATTTATTTTGGATTGTGTATTATATCTGCACTATTTTTCTTTAAGGAGACGAAATGAAAAAGTTTCTTTTTGATTTTTTTTGAAAGAAAAAGAGGTTAAATATCGTGTATTTAATGTTGGAAGAGGAAGAGGTGTTCCGCACTTTGTTTAATTGCTTTGGCAGAATGTGGAATATGTGTAATGCAAATGTATGTTTCTTTTTTTTTCCTTACTGAAAAATGTGTCATTTGATTATCTATTTCAAATCTAATACTATTATTTTTGTTTAACTAAGTCCCTTAAGTCTCTCTGACAGATTTTTTCTTCTACAATAAATTGGGACATAAGTGGTCATACAGAGTGGTTCAATCATTCTTATTATTTCATGATTTCTATTTTAGACATAGTTGAACGGAGGACAATTTCGATCAGTCCATGTGGGAGTTCTAGATATTGAGCAAAGAGACACGGTGGAAGAGCACATCATTGATTGACATATTTTTGAGGTCATGAAATCATACAAAATGTTATCCCAAGGACATCACAAATTATGTTATGAAATGAGAGAGTTGTACAAAGAGAAAAGAATAAGAAATTAAAAGATTCAAGTCTTTTACGATGTTTCCTAGTATAACAATTACTAATTTTATTAATTTGTTTTGAATTAAAATGTGTAGAACTGGAAAACTATGCAGAAATTTTAGATTGAGAAGCTTTATCTATTTTTACAGATTCTGTCCATGATCTTTGGGATGAGAGATTAATTAAAGTTTACCTTGAGATTGTACCTATCAAGCCTCTTTGGGTGTATATAAGTCATCTCGAATATTTGTGGAATGATTTTCATCTTTGAATTGACTTGTAACTTGAAGTTGTTTATTAACTTTATTATATATATTAAGTTGTTGCTCTCTTTTTGTATAAATTTCATTTATTTAATTAAGTTTACTAAGACTTAATTGAAAGCTATCATTTTAATACACATTAAGAAATTAATTTCTAATTTTGGCCAAATATTTAGTTCGTAGATGATGATCGAATTCTTAAGTGTCCTTTCGATTCTATACTAAACATAAAATCTTTACGTGAAATGATTTGTTTGAATGTATAATTTGCGTGCATAATTGATAAAATACTTGCATGATTGTCTCTTAATAACAAACATGACATAAGAAAGCATAATTACCAACTTGAACAGAGAAAAACTAAATGGTGACAGTTACGATATTTGGAGTCCTAAAATATAGTATATACTGGAAGAGACAAATGGTATTGAAGGCATTAAACATGTATTATGTCAACCAAAAAAGGATAACACTACACAACACAAAAAAGACCTTGAATCTTATAAGGCTTGGAAAAAGGTTGATTCCATTGCACGTGGAACCATTGTTAGTTCTGTGGTTGATGACTCCGTTCATAAGTTAAAGGAATTTCCCACTGCTCATGCCATCTGGGAACACTTGCGAGGAACATATGGGGGTACTTCTATCACCTGCCTTAGATAGCTGACTATTAAGTTTACACTTACAAGAAGCGTCATGATCACAACACTAACAACACCTTAGGGTGATGTCAAATATGATAGCTCAATTCAAAAGTGTTATCATGTTCTCTCAGATGAGCAACAGGTTCAAGCAGTGATCCTGTTTCTTCCCAACCATTGGGAACATTTGAAGGTTAACTTAACCCACAATAATAGCACTAAAAATTTACTGATGTTGCCCGTCATGTCGAACTTGAAGATGACTGGCTTTATGCTGCTAAATATCAAATCCAGGTTTCTAAATTGTCCTAGGGAGTCTGACAAGTCATGCTGCATAGATTCTTGATCATGGATATGAAGCACGCCACACTTATGAGTAAGACATAACGGGACACATTTGAAACTATCACTTCTTTCATAATCTCTATCGTGCCTTGAGGTTATCTTTATCTACTCCAATTTGTGCTTTTATGTGACAAAGAATGCCTTTTACATAGCTTACACATACAATAAATAGGGATAAGCTAGCCCCATTACCTCCTGCAGACCCTTTGAATGAAAATATCTCCTATGATGAGTTTCAGACTGTATTCCAAGTGTTAGCTCAGGTCGTGAATGCAAATGTTAAGGAACCCAGCCAATAATAGTCCCACTTTAGCAAAATGGTAACTTAGTTGCAGCTAGAATTAGGGACTTTATGAGGATGAACCCACTTGATTTCTTTGGGTTAACGGTAAATAAGGATCCTTAGTTCTTCATCGATGAGGTGAAAAAGATTATGTAAATTATGCATGTTATTGAAGAGAAAAGTATGGAATTAACTTCTTATCAACTGATTAATGTTTCTTATGATTAGATTACCATATGGAAGGGTGGTAGAGGTGAAAATGTAGTTTCTGTGAATTGGGATATATTTCAAAATACATTTTTGGATAGGTTTTTTCCTCGTGAGATAAGAGAGGCTAAGGTATAAGAATTCATGAACCTGAGGTAGGGCTCTATGTCAGTGAAGGAATATTGCCTTAAGTTTAACCAGCTAGCTAAGTTACCCCAAAGCTATTGCCAGATTCCAGAGCTCAAATAAGTAAGTTTGTCACTGGTGTGTCTGACTTGGTAGTTAAGGAGTTTAGGACTGCCATATTGATTGGAGATATAGATATTTATTTTTTGATGACCTATGCTCAGCAGATTGGGGTAGAAAAGTTAAAAGAATGGAAGAAGAGGGGGAAATCATTTTTAATTTTATGGCCACTCATCAGCACTTGCACCGTCCTCATCTAGTGCCCCTCTAGCCAAAACTAAGCAAAAAAATTGGAACAGAGCTCCGACCTCTAGATCCTAGGGTAGTGTGATGGGGATACCCAATTATCCAACTGGCATAATCTATGGTAAGACCTATATGGGTGAGTTCTTACTGGGCATAGGTATTTTTATGGTAGTGGTAAGATGGCCCACAGGGTCAAGGAGTTCCAGTATACTATAGGGTCAAACTCAGGTCACAAATCCAGTAGCTCAGCCAGGCCGCCGAGCTCGTCCACAGGGTGTGTCATCCAGTACCAGTGGCAGTGAATGTAAAAATTAGTTTTATGCTTTACCATCTCGTCAGGACCAAGAGAGTTCCCTAGATGTTATCACTGATATGCTTTGTGCCTTTCACTTTGATGTATATGTGTTGTTATACCCGAGATCAAATCTCTTTATATGACACTACTTATTGCATTAAATTTTAGTGTAAGTCTTGAAAATCTTTCTGAGCCCTTCTCAATCTCAACTCCAATGGGTGAGTTAGTGATTGCAAAGAAAGTCTATAGAAAGTTTCCTATTACTGTCCTCCATAAGGCCACTTTAGCATATTTAATAGAGTTAGAGATGATAGCTTTTGATGTTAATATGGCATCAATTGGCTCTATTCGTGCTATGCATCCATTAGATGTCACACCTACATAGTGAAGTTTTAATTTCCTGATGAGTTAGTCTTTGAGTTGGAGGGTAGTTCAGTGCTTACCAAAGGTTATTTCATTTTTTATCTTAAGGATAGAAGGTTAATATCAAAGGGGTGTAACTACTATTTAGTTCAAGTTAAAGATACTGTGTCTGAAGCCCCAACTAATCAGTCAGTCTGTATAGTCAATGAATTTCCTGAGGTCTTTCCCGAAGATTTGCTTGGGGTACCTCCCAATAGAGAAATAAAGTTTGATATTGATCTTCTTCCTAATACACATTTCATCTCTATTCCTCCATATCAAATGGCTCTAACTAAGCTTAAGGAATTGAAAGAGCAGCTTAAGGATATCTAAAATAAGGGGTTCATTAGACCTACTATTTCCCTGTGGGGTGCTCTAGTATTATTCATGCGCAAGAAGGATGGCACACTCAGAATATATATAGACTACAGATAGTTAAACAAGGTCACCATCAAGAATAAGTACCCTATTTCTAGAATTGGTGATATGTTTGATCAGCTTCAGGGTGCTCGGTGATTTTCCAAGATTGATCTCAGGTTGGGGTACAATCAGTATAAAGTCAGAGAGTGCGACATTTGAAAGATGACGCTTAGAACCCAATATTGTCATTTTAAGTTTGTAGTTATGTTGTTTGGACTAACAAATACTCCTACAGCCTTTATGGATATGATGAATTAGGTCTTCAAGTTGTACTTGGACATGTTCATCATTGTCTTCATAGATGACATATTGGTGTTTTCACGAAGTAAGGGGGAATACGATGATCATTTGAGGACAGTTTTATGGACCCTCAAGGACCGTCAGCTGTATTGAAGTTTAGTAAGTGTGAATTTGGTTGGAGTCTATTACATTCTTAGGGCATGTTATTTTGGGAGCTCGTATTCATGTAGACCCTCAGAAGACTAATGCAGTGAAGCACTGCCCTAGGCCTATTACTCTATCCAACATTCAGAGCTTTTTAGGCTTAGCCAGTTACTATAGAAGGTTTCCAGAGGGTTTTCCCTCAATAGTTGCACCATTAATTAAGTTGACTCAAAAGAAGGTGAAGTTTATATGGTCAGATAAATGTTAGAAGAGCTTCTAAGAGTTGAAGAATTGAATGACTTTGGCTCCAGTATTATCCTTGCCAGAGGGATTGCAGATTCGTGGTATATTGTGATGCTTCTAGAGTTGGGTTTGGTTATGCTCTGATGCAAAATACAAGGGTAATAGCCTATGTATCCAGACATCTTAAGGACCACAAAAAGAATTATCCAACCCATGATTTAGGATTAGCAGCTATTATGTTTACTCTAAATATTTAGAGGCATTACTTATATAGTGTGCATGTTGACTTTTTCACTGACCATAAGAGTCTCTAGTATTTATTTATTCAAAAGGAGTTGAATCTTTATCAGAGAAGGCGGTTGGAGTTGTTGAAAGATTATAACATGAATGTTCTTTACCATCCAGTAAGGCGAATCTGGTGGCAGACGCACTAAGTAGGTTGTCTATGGGTAGTGTGGCTCATGTGAAGAAGGAAGAGTAAGAGTTGGCTAAGGACGTGCATAGATTAGCTCGTTTGTGTGTATGTCTTCTTGATATGGATGATGGGGGTGTAGTGGCCTAGAATGGTTCATAATCGCCCTTAGTGGTGAAAATGCAGTAGAAGCAGCGTAGTGATGCCATACTTAGCCAGATATTGAATGCAGTTCAGCAACCAAAGGTTGAGATTCTCTCCCAAGTGGGGGATGGTATTCTTCGTTATCAAGGTCGACTTTGTGTTCCGAATGTGGATGGGTTAAGAGAAAAGATATTTGCAGAGGCTCACAGTTCAAAGTATTTGATTCACCCTGGTACTACTAAGATGTATCTTGACTTGAAGGAAATTTATTGGTAGAATGGTATTAAAAGGGAAATCGCAGAGTTTGTAGCCATGTATCCCAACTATCAGCAAGTAAATATTGAGAATAAAAGTCTTGGAGGTACACTTTAGGATATTGGCATTCCTACATGGAAGTGGCACGTTATCTATATGGATTTTGTTAACGAACTTCATCACACCAGATGTCAGCACAACTCAATTTGGGTCATCGTAGATCGAATGACCAATGCAATCTATTTCTTACCTGTTAAGACTTTAGATGTAGTAGAAGACTATGCTAAGATGTATATTTACTAATTAGTAAGACTTCATATGATTCCCTTGTCCATTATTTTATACAGAGGCACATAACTCACTTTCCAGTTTTGGCAATCATTTCAGAAAGGCCTTGGTAAAAGGTAAAGATTAGCACGACTTTTCATTCATAGACAGATAGTCAAGATAAGTGTATAGTTCAGACACTGGAAGATATGTTGAGAGTGTGCATGCTGAACTTTAAGGAAAGATAGGATGATTATTTATCTTTGATTGAGTTTGCCTATAATAATAGTTGTCATGCTAATATTCAGATGGCTTCGTTTGAAGCATTGTATGAGTATAGATGTCAGTCACCTATAGGTTGGTTCAAAGTTGGTGAAGCAGCCTTGATTGGGCTGGGGTCTATTCTCGAAGTTATAGAAAAAGTCTAGTTAATTCAAGAGAGGTTGAAAACCGCTCAAAGTGGCCAAAAATCATATGTAGACATGAGGAGGAAAGAACTAAAGTTTAAAGTGAGTAATTATGAAGAGGATAATGAGGTTTGGGAAGAAATGAAAGCTTAGCCCCTAATTTATTGGTCCTTATGAAATAGTAAGGCATGTTGGAGAAGTTGCCTACAAGTTAGATCTTCCGCCAGAATTAGCCCTTGTCCATCCAATATTTCATGTCTCAATTCTACGGAAGTGCATTAGGGATCCATCCCTAGTAGTCCCTCTAAAGAGTATTGGAGTCAAGGATAACTTGTCCTATCAGGAAATCTCAATCAAAATTCTTGAAATGCAGGTTCGAAGGCTAAGAAATAAAGATGTGGCGTTAGTAAAGGTTCTTTAGAGAAACCAATCTGTTGAAGGACCCATTTGGGAAGTCAAAGAAGACATGATGGCCAAGTACCCTCATTTTGTTTCCTCCGATTCAGTCCCTACTCAAGGTAAATCATTTCTCTTCAGAAAATTTTTCATCTCTCAAACCATCTAAGTATATTCATATCATATCATGCGTTCTTGAATTGTTAGGTACGTGTATTAGTTGTAAATTTTGAATAATGGAGGCAGTATGAATCCACGTTTTTGACGTGTCATGGAGGCAATCCCTCCACAATATGCAGTGTGACACGGAGGCAAGCCCTCCATAATAGGCAGCATGACAGGAGGCTGGCCTCTGCGATAAGCTCCGTGTTAAGCTGCAGTATAAATAGCCATGCAGTCACTTAAGACTAAAGGGATTTTTAGTCCTTTTCCTTCCCCTTTAAACACCCAGTTCATGACCTATAGCCCCAAATAAGGCCTTTTTTTCTCAATCAGTTATCAATATTTATCCCTCTTCCACTTTTAGGAACAACAAAGCTAGGGGTTTTTCCACAAATTCATCTCCCAAGTCCCTTAGTTCAAGTTCCCTTCAACAAGGTAAGAAATCCAGGTATGTGAGGTTTGAGAAAGGATAACCTTTCATCCTTGTTCCCAAAAACTTGATTTTAAAGTTGAATTGATGTGATTTAGACTAGGGTTCATGTCAAAATTTCCATGTTCTTGAATTTATGATAATATCATGTGATTTGAAGGTTGATTTACACAAGAAATTACCTTTATTAATGTTTTGACTTACATGATTGTTATTATGACATGATTTTCATTATCTTGACTTGAAGTTTGATGAATTGCTGAGAGAGTCTAATTTAAGTTTTAAACATGGTGTTTTGATATAAAGTTTCTTTGACATGGTGCATAAATTTCAAGATTTAATCATAAGTTGTTGACTACAAGAAGTTTAAGCTTATAAGTTCAATTTACAAATATTGCAACTTGATTAAAGCTTCGTTTTGATCTTTTGATCTCAGTTAAGATTCAAAATCCATAATTTTACCCCATGGGTATGATTTAAGTAAAGAGAAACTAATTGGTTTTCATTTTATAAACCCTTATGCTATTATAAGGTGGATTTCCTAAGTATGAGCATATACGTATATATTTTGGGAGTAGTATTTAGTAGTGAGAGGGGAATGTGGGTTAGAGCATCCTATTCTCCAGAAACTAAGTGCCCCCGTAAGTGTAAGGGCCTATTAAGAGAGTGTCCCCTCAGTTTACCAATATGGATGAAGCTTAGTGGTCACTCTAAGTTAAGGTTCTATTTCGATGGCAAGGGTAGAATAGCTCTCCTCAATGTGGGTACGATATTGGACTCCATGATAGCTCACATGGTTTATGTTGGTTATAAGAATCTCCCACAAAAGTAAGGATTTTAGAAACTAAGTGTAATGGCTCAATAAGCATATCAAACTATGCTTTGCTATTCATGTTTTATGATGTTTCGACTTTCAGTTTTATTCATGAACAAGGTGATTCCTTTTACACTTAGCATGCATGATTTGAAAATATGTTCAATATAAGTTTTACTTATTGCATATACCCTCACATACTCAATACATTACAGAAGTACTGAACCACATATATATCTATGTGCTACATTATTTCACAATGTAGGTTTTGGTGTTCGTCCCCAGTAATAGATTAATCGCGGACACCATTTTCTACATTCAGACAGTTGATGAATCCTCATAGTTCAAGGACAAAATTTATGATGATTCTAGATGTTAAGAACAATTATTCTAGTTACTTAGATTTCATTTTGGATCAGCTAGGGTCTGCCCCAGTGACACTTCATTCATTAGATTAGAGGTTTGTCAAGACTAGTTAGATTGTATTTCTTTTCGACTCCCATTGATTTGAAAGTTATTAAGTTAAGGAGTTTTAACAAGGATTATTCTTATGATTGCATTCCATTTTAAAGTTTTCAATTTAAGTTTACTTTTATGAGAGCTCAGAGCTAAGTAGATATCATGTGTTAGATTGGGCTATTCGTAGCCCTAAGGACCGTGTGACATCTATGGGTACTTTTGGGGCATTACACTAAAGTTTTTTCTAATTCCTTTATGGTAGAATCAAGTGGTAAAAAGTCTTCAGGCTTTAAGCATAAGAAGAGTTGGAAAAAATTGAGAAGGCTAAGGAGATTGAAGAAGAACCCTCTGAGATAAAGAACAAGCCAAATTTCAAGTAGGAAAAAAGGTTTTTCTAAGAAAATTGATAAGAGCACGATGAAGTGCTACAATTGCCAAGTTCTTGGGCATTTTTCTTATGGTTTTCCTGAGTATAAAACAGTAACATTTCTAAATGCATCTCTAAGTGATATGTATGTATCTAGAACTTTATATTAACTTAATCTTATTCTATGTGGACTGTAGACTCAAGAGCCACCAACCATGTGAGTTAAAATCGAGAAGCATTTGTAGAATTTCATCATGTTTCACCTTGATAAAGGTGTATTTATGTAGGATATAATGCAAGACTTGAAGTCAAAGGGATTGATAATTGCAAAGTAGACTTGCATGAAGGCCGATCTTTGATGTTGCATGACGTCTTATATGCTTCAGAGATTCGATGAAACTTAGAGTCTACATCTATTATTTTAGATGTTGGTTTCCATTTGTTTTTTTTAGTTGAAATGGTGTACGGATAACTCTAGATAATGTCTTTTATGATTTTGGAAATCTTTATGATCGTGTTATTGTTTTAAATTATAATTTTGCAACTTATGTCTCTTATGTTGACCATTGTATAATGTCATGTTTGTTATTCTAGTAATAATGATGTTGATATACTTATATGGCATGCTAGATTGGGTCACATAGGGCAAGATCGAATGAATAGATTATCAAAAGAGGACATCTAGGTTCTTTCTTCAAAATTGATATGCCACTTGTGAAAATTATCTTGCTAGAAAGATTACATGTAAATCATTTGGGAGGGCTAAAAGAGTTAAATTCCCACTTCAATTAATCTATTCTGATATCTGTGGTCCAACAAATATGAAGTCAAGGTCTAGTGCTTTTTATTTCATTACATTTATTGACAATTTCACATATTTTGGTTATGTCTATTTGATCTCTCATAAATCTGAAGCACTTGAATGCTTCAAAAGATATATGAATGAAGTAGAGAATGAATTAGATAAGAGTATGAAGGCTTTAAGAACCAATATAAGTCGTGAATGTTTGTCAAAATAGTTTGAAGAACTATGTACTAAAAAAGGCATTATCAGACAATTAACTACTCTTTATACACCTCAACAAAATAGTGTAGCTGAAAGAAGGAATAGAACACTATTAGATATGACAAGGTCCATAATGAAGCAAAGAAATTTACCAATCATTTTCTTAGGGAGATGCGCTATTAATTGCAGCCTACATATTGGACAAAGTTTCTTCTAAATTAGTATCTTCTACTTCTTGTGAACTATGGACTGATAATAAACAAATTTTAGTGATCTACGACCTTGGGGTTGTGTTGCGTATATTAAAGATCGTTTTGGTGACTTTGGAAAACTATGTCAAAATAAAAATAAATGTATCTTTATAAGATACCTAGAACACTCCAAAGGATATGTGTTCATTGGCTAATTGGAAGATGGAAGTACTACCTAGATTAAATCATGAGATATCACATTCCTGAAAAATAATTTTTCCAAAAAGGGTGAAAAATGAAAAAGGAGCCTCTTTACTAAGTATTGAATCCTGATGATCAAATTATGTCATCGGACATGCTTGATAATTCAATAAATCAAGAAATAATTATTGGTCCAAGAAGGAGTTATGAATCTCAAAATCCTATAGAGGAATCTGAACTTCAATTTACGTAAGAGTACCAGAAAAGGTGTACCTAGACAATCTTATGAGATTGTGTAAGACCTCAAAATTTTTGATAAATTTATTTTTGACCCATCCTCGTATTTAATGATAATTTTTAACTCGAATCATGATAAGGGATGTTAATGGGATGATTGGGGATAGTTTTAAAATTTTTGAAAAGCATTCGGAGTTATTTTGCGACTTCAAAACAATGAGCGTCTGTGATTGTAACGCCTCAAAACTACCCCTTGGATGTCACACGGTGCTTAGGACCACAAGTGATCCCAATTTAACTCTCGTACTGACATAAATCATGGACAACTGAATGAAATTCATAAAACTTGAAGTAATAAGCGGAAGAAAAGTCTTTAACTAAACATCTTCCAAAAAAAACTATTAAAATGATTACAACTCTAGTTGTACAAAACAAAACTGAAATTGAATACATCAACTATACTGACTGTCTATGAAGCTTTTACTAGTATTGACGATAGGTAGCTAGGACATGACCCCCAGCTATCCCGAATCAATACGATAGAATATAGAAAACAAGATGCTACTCGAACTATGATTGAATCGAGCCCTCGAATCAAAAGGACTCATCACTTGCTGACTAAAAGCTATAAATTGTCTGATTATGATGTGCGCGCTACAACTTGTACCGACATTATGATACAATGTAGCACATAGACTTATATGTGAATCAGTACTTCTGTAATGTACTGAGTATGTAGGGGTGAATACATAATTAAAACAATAGCTTAATATAATCATAGATTTTAAATAATGCATTCTAAGTGTAAGTGACTCACCTTGAGCTTGAATAAAACTGAAAGATGAAAAATCATAAATCATGAATAATAAAGCATACTGAATAAACTTTGTGAGCCACACTCTTAGTTTATAAAAGCTTTACTTTTAATCTTTCTTAGGGAGATTCTTCTAACCGATATACACCATGTGAGCTATCATGGAGTCCAACGTCTCTTACCCACGTTGGGAGAGTTGTTCTACCCTTGCCATTGGAGTAGAACCTAACTAGAGTGATCACTATGATGAACCCATATTGGAATTAATCCTATGGTGGCATGTAGTTCTGGGGCATGTGATCTTGGACTCATACCCAACTTGGTGCTAAATACTACTCCCATATTACTTCTATGCTCTCTCTTTAGGAAATCCACCTTCAAATAGTATAAGCATTTATAATGAAAACTATTTATGCTTCTCTTTACTTTAAATCATAAACTGTATAAATAATGTGGATTCCTTATCTTAGCTTAGGATCAAAAGATCAATTCTTGCTTAAAATCTTGATATAAGCTTATCAAAGAATACTTAAAATCATAATCTTCTTGATGTCTCAATACTCAAACTGAGGGTTTAAAACCTATGCTTAAAATCATGTCAATTCATAATAAAACTTCATGCTCAAAAAAAATCTTGAAATATTTCAACAATAACAAGTCAAGATAGTGCAATCTCATTCTTATTATAAATCATGTAAGTTAAAAACATAAACACAAGAACTTCTTAATAAACTTAAAGATTTAAATATCATGAAAATCACACGCTTTAAGAATATACATACTTGGGCATAAACCCTACTTCAAAACAATTAAACAAGATCTTAAAATTATGCAATTTGGGAACAAGGGTGAAAGGATACCATTGTTCATAACCCCACACACCTTAATAGGCTTGATTTGATGGAGAAAGCTTGACCTTGAAAGCCTTAAAGATGATCTTGAAAGCTTTTCTTGGAATTCTTGAACTAGAGAACTTAAATTCTTGTTTATCTTGAAGAGAATGTAACTTGAAGTTGAAGTTCTTGGGAGGAGGTTAGGGTTTGTTCTTGCAGAGGAAGACTTTCTTGGAGAGAAATTATGAATAAAGGGGCAAATAATGTTCCTTGGGGGCATTAATATGTGTTGTGGATGAATTTAGGTAGGGGAAAATGACCCATTTGCCATTAAAAATACGTAACCAAAAGCTATAAAATAGGGTTGGGTGATGGAGCATGCGTCGCGGGCTAATCACGTGCCCTCACTACCTCTCTTATGAAAATGGATGTAACTTTTTGTTCGGGTATTGGATTTAAGGCAAAATTGGTATCGTTGGAAAGCTAACTCAATTATCTACAATTTGGTGGGTCTTGAGATGCAAAATTCTACATATATAAGGAGTTATACATGTTCAAAGTAGACCCTTGTACAATGAATACCAAACTTTGGATGAATCAAAGCCTCTTAGCTCAACTTTGTTCCAAGTTATTCTTATGAACATTTTTCACCTCGCTATCACTTCACTCACTAGGATAAAAATCATGACACGTATATTCAGAACAAATTCATGGGAATATAATTTACACTCGTAAGAACGACACTTCAAAGTTTAGCAAAAAAATGTAGGGTGTTACATTATCTCCCCCTTGGGATCATTCATCCTCGAATAGTGTTGACTTGACTGAAATACTATGGAAAGGATGAGATAAAGTTAATAACACTTACGAGCTAAATCATAATTTAATATCTAAATCTAAAACCGATGTATGATGCATGAAATGAGCTGAATTCATAATTTGCATGAATGTGAATATTTTACCTCATAGAATGGCCTTACTAGTGAAACTTTGGGTAGTAAGACTAAATGGAAAGTTGGAATTTATAGGATCTTATCTGCTTGATTTCTAAACTGGATCGTAGGCTATATAAACTAGACCATACTAACTGCTCATACTCAAATGAAGTGTTTTTTCAACACTCTTCTATGAAATTCTAATAATATTAGGGAGCGAAGAATCTTTGGCATAATCTAACTAAGACATCTGAATAAGGAATCACGAAATGGCTATAATTTTCTATCATAGAACATATGCTTAATAAACATAAGATAGGATAGAATTACTATGCCTTAGACAATGCAACTGCTACTTTCAAGCTTAGAGATACTCCTCAACTACTCCCTCGACTATACGCTCCCTTTCAATACTGCACTTCACTTGAGGCTACTTTTAATCTTCATATGTCATTGATAACTCTATCTACTGAAGTTTGAGCTGAACTGAATTCTCTCACTATGTTCAAGCCTACTCGAATCTACAAAGTCACATATAACACTGTAATACTAGTATGAACCATGAATTCAATACCCCATTTGTTTCACAACTTCTCATCTCATGAATAATTCTTATTACCACTTCAACAACTACATTCCACCTCTTACTAGAAATTCACTAACGCGCAATGTATTTATCAACTTATACACCAACATGACATTCAAGCCTATCTTTATAACCACACATAAGCTTCTAGGCAAACAACCCATTAAAACATCTTTCCCCACTACAAAAAAAATGTATCTATAGCTGTGAAACGTAAGCTATGAATTCAAAAACCGTAGCTATAAATGAATAATATCCACAAAAATTTAATTTCGTAGTTATTTATAAATTTGTAAAGTTTCTAAGCTACGAATATTAAATTGACAAAGCAAATTTTTTATTTTCGCTACAATTACTAACATTCGTGACAATAATTAGCTAAGTAGCTATAATTTTATTTCTACAGTAAAATTTTGTAGCTGGTCATAAGTTTTTGTCACGCGATAAAAATTATTGTAGAAATATAATTTTTTAGCCACGATAGATTATTTGAAGCAAAATATTGTAGCTAGCTAAATAATATTTTTTGCAAAGTTGTAAAAATTGTGGCAGTAGTAATCTTTTAGTCATAATAAACTATTTAAATAAAATATTGTAGCTAAATATTATTTTTTTTGCTTCAAATGGCAAAAAAATAATGACAATAGTTAAATTATACAACCACGTATTTTTTGTTATAGTAAAATTTTATAGCTAATCAGTATTTCTTGCCACAGGTTAAAACTTATTGTAGCTATAGTAACATTTCAACTATAATAAGTTTTTAAAATAAAATATTATTAATTTAAGTAATAAAAAATTATTATTAGAATCAAACTATATAGACATAGAATTTTCACTCAGTAAAATCTTGTAGCTAATTATTAATTTTTGTCACGTGCTGAAATTTATTGTAGAAATTAATGACATTTTAACCATTATAAAAGGTTACTTAAACAAAATATTGCAACAATAGTTGTCATGACGAAATTATTTAGCCATGAATATATTATTGTGATTAAATTTTATAGATAGTAAATATTTTTATCACGACTGATGGTTTAGCAATACCAATCTAGAGTAATTAGAGATATATTAACCGTTCAATTTGATTGAGTAATACATATATCTACTTGTGAATTTCAAATATAATTTCAGTAATAGTTGATTATATCCAATTAATTTTAATTAGTTAATTATATTGAGCTTAAACATAGCTTTACTAAGCTCACAACCTCAAGTTTTTTCAGAATTATTATTTGGCTCAAACTAATTTCATTAAAAGAATATATTTATCAATCTAATGTAATTATAGGCATTAACCATTCGATTTAATTCAATTTTATAAGTTTTAAGTACTAAATATAACTTAAGTAAATATCTAAACTATTTCAATAGACAAATCATATCAAATTTTAGCAACACTTCTATTCAACTTCATCGTGATCAAGTGTTTTCAAAAATATTATTTGACACATATTTTTTATTAAGACAACATCTTTATTAATTCACTGTAAATTGAAGGTGCTCATAATTTGACTTGATTTAATTTTATATACAATTTTACTTGTAAATTTTCAATATAATTTTAAATCAACAAGTTATATATATAGAGTCAATTTAATTTCAAATAACAAAATCAAAATACAAAGGAGAAAAAAAGTGACCTTCAACCATAAATAATTTATATATATCTATAATTATAATCTCTAATTTTGTCAAGTAACCGCTTAAACTTATCAAGCCCATATGTCTTAGTATAATATATTACTTTTTGGACATTAATTTTTTTTCTAAAAAAAAGTATTATTGATTCTTTATTAAGAGTTCCAAAAATATTAGTAAATATGAATTTCTACGTATGTTTAAATTAAAATTCAAATAATAATTTGTCAGGGAATTAAGTACGATTTTACTATAATTGGATACTTTAATCTGGATTCATGTTATTGAAATAAAAAAGATAAATTGACATTTTTTTGAAAGTTCTATCGTAAAATAATGTCCAAACTTAAAATTTATGATGCTGACACTTGTCATTATACTATTATTTTACTTCTCCTATTCTAAATTCACATATTAAATAGAATTTCTAACATTGACAATTTTATTTCATTTAATTTTTTCTATTTTAAACTCGATTTATAATTCATATAATTATTAAATTCATATAATTTTATATCTTAAATAGAAAAAATATAATTCTAATTTTAATCTTTTTCCTTAAAAAAATCAAAATTACAACTTTTACATTTAGACTGTGTAATAGACACAAATAAAATAATACAACTATGGGTAGGATACATATCAAAAAAATTATTAGATAATAAAATAGATACAACAAATACACCAGAATATATAGAAAAGACATTAAGAGGAATAGTAAAATTATGATTTTTAAACCTAGCCGAAGCAAGTAAAAAAGTACTAAGATCTAATAATAAAACAGAAGGAACATCAATACCTACTAAAATACTACCAACAGAAATATTAAAAAAATATGAAATAGCTATAAGAGAAGAATTTAGTAGAATAACAACAGAAGAAGAACAGCAAAATAAAGAGAAAGATACAAATAGAAATTTAATGTTAAAATTAGCAATATGTAATATGTGCTATATAGATGAGTATACGTGCGCATTTAAATAATATTATTATAAAGGAACATATAACGTAGAAGAAAGTAAAGAAATAAGAAGATTATAGTTTAGTAAATTACCTGAACCATTTAGTTCAAAAATAATAAAAAGTTGGGATGAAGCAAAAATAGTAGATACCCTAGGAGCAAGAATAAATTTTTTACAACAATGGTATAAAAATCTATGTGAAAAATATAGAGAAGAAATAAAAATGGAAAAAACATTAATAAGAAATTTAGCATGTTGCAAAGATAAAATAACACCTCAATTTGGATGTGAAGAAAGATATTATAAGAAAAGAAAAAGGCATAAGAAATACAAAAAATCAAAATATAAATATAAGAAACCAAGAAAAAGAGATTATGTAAAAAATTATAAACATAAAAGACCATATAGAAAAAAAGAAATCTATAAAAGAATGTACTTGTTATAATTGTGGAAAACTAGGACATTTATCTAGAGATTATAAATTACCAAAAAACCCAAAAAATAAACAAATATCATAAATAAAAATAGAAAATACAGAATATATGCAGATAGATTATATAGATTATGAATTAGAAAGTGAAGATAGTATATATGAAATTTCAGAAAATGAAACAGATAATGAAATAAATAGTGAATTAGATGAATCAAATGACTGAAGAAGATATAAAAATGAACCAAATAACTGAAGATATAAAAATAATAACAAAGGAAGAATATTTAAATGAAGAAGGAACAGATCAAAAAATAATATTTGACAGTAATATATTTGACGAAATAAAAGGAAAAGAGTTAAACTTAAGTGTAGAAAAAATATTTAAAATACCAACACTAAAAAATATATTTAGTAGAAAAAGGGAAGAATACTACGTAGTAAGCCAAAAAGAATATGTAATAGACTGTAGATATGTAAAAGTAAGAGCTAGTATAACACTAGTAACAAAAAGAATAATTAATAAAGAAATAAACGATATAAAAAGTAAAGATCCAATAAAATATATACACCTTGGGGAACAGAGATATTAATAAAAACATGTTTTAGAGAAGCAATAGATACACCAATAGAATTATATTTAGCAGATGATAGAATTATAAAACCTATAGAAAAAAGTATAATAACAACCATAAAAGTAAATTTAATATACCAAAAATTTTAATTTATAATAAGTGCGAATTATTCAGTAGCAATAACAGATAAAAATATAGATAAATCATTAGTATTATATTGGAAAATATCAGGAATAGAACTAACCCCAGGAAGTAAAATATTTACAGCAAGATATAAAAATCTATATGTATTAACAACAAAACATAAAATAACAAGAAAAAATAAAATTAATAAAATACAAATAGAAAGTCCTTTTGAACAATTTGTAAAAACAATTGATAATAATGATTATAGTTACAAAGACATAAATATAGAAGAAGAATTAGAAATAATAAATGATAGAATAAGTACAACAAAAAGAATAGTTAATGAAAAACCAGAATCATCAAGCTCATAAAAAAGAACAAGTTATGAAACAACTTCAACAGTTAATTTAAATCAATATTATATAACAAGAACAATAAATAAAAAAGAATATTTAATACTCTTAAACACAGGACAAGAAGGAAATTATATAGAAAATATCTAGTAAAAAGTGAAGAAATAAAATCTAATAGTGATATATGCCTAGATCTACCAAGGAGTCTAATAAACATTAAAGATACGGCATAAAAAATAATAATAATAGGAGTCAGAAAAATAAAAATAGAATTTGAAATAAAGGAAGAAATGCAAAAAACAGACATAATATTAGGAATAAAATAGTTAGAACAAGTAAAACCATACAATATAGAACATACACAATTATCTATAACATGTAATAAAGAAAGATTATTCATAAAAAGAACTTTAACATGATATGAAAATATATGTACTTGTAAAAATAATAGTAGAAGGATATTATAATAGGTATTATACACGTATGATAGATACAGGAGCAGAAGCAAACTTATGTAGATACAACTGTTTACCAGAAAGTAAATGAGATAAATTAAAAACACCAATAGTAGTCAAAGGATTTAATAATGAAGGAAGTTTAATTACATATAAAGCTAAAAATGTAAAAAATGCAGATATGGGATAAAATAATAACAATAGATGAAATTTATAATTATGAACTAACATCAAAAGATATGCTTTTAGGAATGCCATTTTTAGATAAATTATACCTACATATAATAACTAAAACAGACTGGTGGTTTACAACACTATATAAACAGAAAGTAAGAGCAAAAAGAGTTACTAATAAAATAAGAAAGAAAACTGATTGGATAGAACGAAGTGAAAAAATTACACAAAAGTTAGAAAATATAAAAAATACAGAAGATATAGTAGAACTAGTTGTATTTTCGATAAATAAAAAAGAAATAACTATATTTTCAATAGATAAGGTAGAAATAATAAAGAAAAAAATAAGACAATTATATAGTGAAGATCCATTAAGAGGATGGAAAAAACATAAAACTACTATAAAAATTGAATTAATAGATAAAAATAGTATAATAACTCAAAAACCATTAACATATAATTTTGACGATTTAAAAGAATTTAAAATGCATATAGATGAACTATTAGAAAAACAATATATACAAAAAAAAAAAACAATAGTAAACGCAATTGTCCAGTATTTATAGTAAATAAACATAGTGAACAAAAAAGAGGAAAAAGTAGAATGGTTATTGATTATAGAAACCTAAATGCAAAAACTATAACATATAATTATCCAATACCAAATAAGATATTAAAAATAAGACAAATACAAGGATATAACTATTTTAGTAAATTTGATTATAAATCAAGATTTTACCACTTAAAGTTAGATAAAAATTCTAAAGAATTAACCGCATTAACGGTACCACAAGGATTTTATGAATGGAACGTATTACCATTTGGATATAAAAATGCACCAGGTAGATATCAACATTTTATGGATAGTTATTTTAAACAATTACCTAATTGTATAGTATACATAGATGATATACTATTATATACAAAAACAAAAGAGGAACATTTAAAATTATTAGAATAATTTATAAATATAATAGAAAAATCGAAAATAAGTTTAAGTGAAAAGAAAGCCGAAATTATGAAAAACCAGATAGTATATTTAGGAATACAAATAGATAAAAGTGGAGTAAAAATGCAACAACATATAGTACACAAAATAAAAAATTCAAAAGAAGAATTAGATACAAAAAAGAAATTACAATCATTTTTAGGATTAGTAAACCAAGTAAGAGAATATATACCAAAACTAGCAGAAAACCCAAAGCCTTTACAGAAAAAATTTAAAAAGGACGTAGAATATAATTACAACGAAGAAGATAAAAAACAAGTCCAGAAAATAAAAATACTTTGTAAAAAATTACCAAAATTATAATTACCAGACGAAGATAAAAAATTTATATATATAGTAGAAGCAGATGCAAGTGAATATAGTTATGGAGGAGTACTTAAATATAGGTACGAAAATGAAAAATTAGAACATCATTGCAGATACTACTCAGGTACGTTTAATGAAACAGAAATAAAATGAGAAATAAATAGAAAAGAATTATATTCTTTATATAAATGTTTATTAGCATTTGAACCATATATTGTATATAATAAATTTATTGTGAGAACAGATAATACCCAGGTTCGCTGGTGGCTAACAAAGAAAATACAAAATTCAGTTACAACAAAAGAGATTCGAAGATTAGTATTGAATATATTAAATTTTACATTTACAATTGAAGTAATTAGTACTAACAAAAATGTTATTGCAGATTACATATCAAGACAAAACTACACAGACTGATATAATAGAAGATGATGCTTTAGAAAAGATACTCAAAACCCTAACTACGCTTTCAATGAAAGCGGACAGTATGGATAATAAAATAGAAAAGCTAAAGACTAATGAAGTTAAACTGAAGTCTAAAGCTATGAATCAGCTAACTCAGCAGTGTGCAGAGCTATGTCGATCGGAAGACATTAAAATTTTAGAGCTAAAAGGAGACGTTGGGACACTCTATAAAACCCATAACGTTTATCAATCAACAATTGCAGGTACAAGAAAAGGAGTTAGGGGACAAAGATACCAGAACTTGAACATGAATAAGATATTTGAAAAACCATTTATACGAAAAGCACAAAAAGACCCCTTGTACATACCCCCACAAATTACCACATATCGAGATAGTTTGAACCAAGATAAAAAAGCTTATAACCATATAGCCCGAGGATATATAGAAAATATCTACAAAGTACAAACTTTTCTAAACCTTAACCCCAGAGCTACAAATATCCAAGAACCAAACACAAACTATAAAACCAAAAAATTGCAAGGTTACAACAAGTTAATCGCACTACCCAAAACCAACCCAAGCTTAATAAAAACATGTTTCGACTATGGATTATTAAATACAGTATATACCCAAGATGGAGAAGAACTAACAGCTATAGAAGAATTACATAAAGTATTCACCACCTATAAAAGAGTAACCAAGGAAAACCTATTTTATATAAAGTTTTATACTGCACCAGCAGAGATATTATACGATGAGATCAAACCAGTTATACGAGTTGTAAAAATAGGATTAACCAGAGATATGATTATATCAAAAAATATTGTACAGCAGCCAGAGATACCCAAAATCGAGATACCTAATTTTTATGCAAATAAATGACTAATTATCCAATATGGAGCTATTATTCAAGAGACCATCAAATGATTTATTCAAATTCAAGAAAGCTACGACAAACAGATATGGAAGATGTCAGACAATGGATAATGACGTTACTTAACCCTAAAAAACAAATCTACTGTAAGAGCAATTAGGAAAGGATTTATTTCAGATGGATTATTAACAAGATATTGCAAGATAATTAGACACAAATATCCAGACCATCAATGTTCGAGATGTAATGGAGGAGATAATATTATCCCAGAAGTCCAGCTAGAATAAAAGAAAAAATCAACCAAGAAGATAAGGACGCAAGCTAGAAGATAACAACGGAGAAATAATGGAAAAAATAAAAGACAAGCTATTAAATCATGAAAGGGACATGTAGATAGCTTTCTTGATTTCCTTTATGTAAATAATGTATAGGAACTATTGGCTTTTTAATTTTGTTGACTTTTTGGCACTTGACATAATTGTTTTTTTGTCTTTGTAAGACTTTTTGTAAAAGATGTAATTATTAAGTAAGAGACGTGTACAGATATATTAGGACAGGTATAAAGTAAAATAGTATACACACTTTCATTCTTAGTTATAAATAGACGAGCATTTTGCTCAGTTAGAGGCAAGTCTTCATGTGTTGAAGCAAGCCTCCTTCTTTGTAAACAAAAAACTTTTGAATATTTAATAAAAAGCAGATATACTTCTAAGCAAAAGCTATGGATGAACAAAGCCCAGAATTATCAAACCTACCAGAGCAGTTATATTTATTTATGATTATGAATAGCTAAATTCATAAATTCCTAACAATCATAATATGATAAAATAGGTTCATATTAGTTACTTTATAGTAGAATTATTCGAAAAATAGCATGTTAAGAAGTTTATTAGCAAAGTGGAAAAGGAGAAAAATCCCTAAGAACTATGCCATCCTAAAGGTGAAACCGGTGAGACAAGAAAGCCGTGATAGGGGAGTATCCAGAGTAGAGCCGCTGTTTAAGAGAAAAGTATCCAAATTACCATGCTAATAGTGACCG
>NC_061111.1:30961380-30964179 GCF_002878395.1 Capsicum annuum
TTGCTAAGTTAAACTATAATCTAAAACTGTGAAGTGGATTTCATATCTAAGATGAGATCAAAAGATCAAATCTTTATCAAAAATCTAAAAATAATCTAGTCATAGGGTGTTTAAAGCATAATCAATCTTGAAATAGCAATATCCACTTAGGGCTTAGTGACCCATGCATCAAATTCATGTTAAAACATTATAACGTTCATGCTTGATAATATAAATATTGTTAATTCAACTCAAAATCTAGAATTTACTATGATACGTATGAAAATATGAAAATAGACAGGCAATTGAACTTCTAATTCACTTGAAATCTCATAATCTTGCAAATAACAATAATGGGTATGAAGCCTAATTTGAAACTCATGTATATTCATACAAAATCATGTAAATTTGTAATTAAAGACTAGTTTTGGGCACAAGGATGAAAGAATATCCTTGTTCATTAACCCCACATACCTTAATTGATGAAATTGAATAAAAGACTTGATCTTGAATTCCTATTTGTGCTTTTGAAGATGCCCTCTTGAAGTTCTATAATTGGAAATCCTTAATTTTAAACTATCTTGGAAGAATAATGGAGGAAAATTGGATTTCTTGGAGGTTAAGTTTTGAGCTCTAGGGTTTTATTTGAGAGAGAATTGATGAAAAGTAACCATAAAGTGCTTAGAATGAGCTTAATCTTATGTTATCCACGAATTGGGGGCTTGGGAAATAACCAAAAGTACCCTTTTCAAAAATTTTATCGAAACTGGAAAAGAAAAAATTTCCTGATTTGGCATGCCACCATGATGCGCCCCTATTGCGGTGACTCACTTGTAATTGGAGGTGTGGGAACTGGAAAATCAACGTGACGTGAGCTATCACGGTAATCCACGCGATCTTGTGCTTGTCGAAATTCCATACCATTATACAAAAAACACCATAACTTCTTAACCGAGTATCGGATTTAGGCAAAATTGGTATCCTTGGAAAGCTAATTCAATTTTCTACACATTGGAGGGTCTAGAAATGGAAAATTCTATATGTGTCAAAGGTTATATATTTTTGAAGCTAACTCTTAACATTCTAAGAGCTAAATTGAGCTAGGAAAAAGCATGGGGTATTACATAAATACTAATCCCATATTACTTATATGCTCTCTCTTTAGAAAATCTACCTTAAAATAGAATAAGGGTTTATAATGAAAATCCATTATGCTTCTCTTTGCTTTAAATCATAAACTATATGAATAATGTGGATTCTTTATTTTAGCTTAGGATCAAAATATCAATTCTTGCTTAAAATTTTTATATAAGTTTATCAAAGAATACTTAAAAGCATAATCTTCTTGAAGTCTCAATACTCAAACTTAGGGCTTAAAACCCATGCTTAAACTCATGTCAATTCATAATAAAACTTCATGCTCAATAACAATCAAAAAATACTTCAATAATAACAAGTCAAGATAGTGAAATCTTATTCATATTATAAATCATGTAAGTTAAAAACATAAACATAAGCACTTCTTAATATACTTAAAGCATTAAATGTCATGAAAATTACATGCTTCAAGAATATACATTCTTGGGTAACCCTACTTCAAAAAAATTAAATAAAATCTTAAAATCATGTAATTTGATCACAAGGGTGAAAGGATACCCTTGTTCACAACCCCACATACCTTAATAGGCTTGATTTGATGGAGAAAGGTTGACCTTGAAAGCCTTGGAGATGATATTGAAAGCTTTTCTTGGAATTCTTGGACTAGAGAACTTAAATTCTTACTTATCTTGAAGAGAATATAACTTGAAGTTGAAGTTCTTGGGAGGAGGTTAGGGTTTGTTCTTCCTGGGGAAAGCTTTCTTGGAGAGAAATTATGAATAAAGGGGCAAATAATGCTCCTTGGGGGCTTTAATATGTTTTATGGACAAATTTGGGTAGGGGAAAATAACCCATTTTCCCTTTAAAATGCAGAACCAAAATCTATAAAATAGGGGGGGCAATGGAGCGTGCGCCGTGGGCTTATCGCGCGCCCTCACTACCTCTCTCACAAAAATGCCTATAACTTTTTGCTCTAGTATCGGATTAAGGTGAAATTGGCATCATTGGAAAGTTGACTCAATTATCTACAATTTGGTGGGTTTTGACAAGAAAAATTCTATGTATATCAAAAGTTATACATGTTTGAAGTAGACCCTTGTAGAATCAAATACCATGATTTGGATGAATCAAAGGCTCTTAGCTCAACTTTATTCTAAGTGATTCTTATGAATATTTTACACCTCTAAATCACTTCACACACTAGTATAAAGATCATTACACATATATTCAAAAAAGATTCATAGGATTAGAGTTTAAACTAGTAAGAATGATGCTTCAGTGTTTAGATAAAAAATGCATGGTATTAAAGCAGTAGAGGCATATCAGGCCATGTGCATGATGCGATAAGAGCATGGTACACCATTTGGTATTCGTAATAGCGGCGTGCCACACCCAAAGGCACAAATGCCCACTTCATATTTTTAGTTGGGGGAAGGGCTTTTTGGTCCTTAACCCCTTTAAACAACTTTAAACCTTCCCTAACCACAATAAACTCATTAGTTGTCAATTTTTATCATTGTTCTTCCCCTTTCAACACTCAAGTGAAGTAAACTAAGGATTTTCGAAAGAATTCAACTCTTCGGGCTTGAAACTTAAATTCTCCTCGAAATCTTTTCGTCATTAAGGGATGTAGGACACTTCCTTATTTTATTTATATTTAAATCATTAATTACTTATTTTAATTATTGTTTAAATTAGGGTTGAGGATTTTGTATTATTACA
>NC_061111.1:30964279-30995282 GCF_002878395.1 Capsicum annuum
CACAAATTATATAACCCAAAAATTACAAGGTTACAACAAGCTAATTGCACTACCCAAAACCAACCCAAGCCTAGTGAAAACTTGTTTTGACTATGGATTATTAAATACCATATACACCCAAGACGGAGAAGAACTAACAGCTATGGAAGAATTACATAAAATATTCACCGCCTATAAAAGGATAACAAAAGGAAATCTATTTTATATAAAGTGTTATACTGCACCAACAGAGATATTATACAACGAAATAAAACCAGTTATACAAGTTGTAAAAATAGGATTAACCAGAGCTATGATTATACCGGAAGATATTACGCAGCAGCCAAAGATACCCAGAATTGAGATACCTGATTTCTACGCAAATAAACGACTCATTGAACTAGGTACAATTATTCAAGAATTAGCAAATAATTATACCAATAGAAACCCAATATGGAGCTATTATTCAAGAGACCATCAGATGATTTATTCAAATTCAAAAGAACTACGACAAACAGATATGGAAGATGTTAGGCAATGGATAATGACATTACTTTACCCAGAAAAATAATCTACCACAAGAGTAATTAAGAAAGAATTTATTTCAGATGGATTATTGACAAGATATTGCAAGATAATTGGACACAAATATCCAGACCATCAATGTTCAAGATGTAATGGAGAAGATAATATTATCCCAGAAGTCCACCTAGAATAAAAGAATCAAGAAGATAAGCATGCCAGCTGGAAGATAAGATAAGAAGCAATAACAGAGATATGGAAAAACAGCAGATACGACAACGAGAAGATATCAACGGAGTAATAATGGAAGACAAGATATTAAATTTTACGTAAAATTATTGTATAAATTTTTAGCCTTTTTTAGCCTTTTTGACTTTTTAAGGCTATAGCACTAATTCTTGTAGCCTTTTTAGCCTTTTAGGCTATGACACTAATTCTTGTCTCATAAGGAGACTTTTTAGGATTTTACAAAACGTGTAAGTAATGTAAAGACTTTTGTAAAAAATTCATTCTATAAATGAGAAGGAACCGAAGGCATTGCAAAGCAAGCCTTCATGTGTTGAAGTACAAATACTCTCTCCTGTCCGCAATAAATATTTTGCCTAGTTAATTAAAAAACAGATATATTTCAATGAAAAAAGCTATGGAGGAACAAACCTCAGAAATATCAAAACTACTCGAACAGGTATATTTATTTATGATTATGAATAGCTAAATTCATAATTCCCAACAATCATGATATGATAAAATAAATTCATATTAGTTACTTTATAGTAGAATTATTCGAAGAATAATATGTTAAAGAAGTTTATTAGCAAAGTGGAAACAGAGAAAAATCCCTAAGAACTATGTCATCCTAAAGGTAAAACCAATAAGGCAAGAAGCCGTGGTGGGGAGTAACCAGAGTAGAGGCGTTGTTTAAGGAAAAAGTATCCAAATTACCATGCTAATAGTGATCGAAGAACATGTCATCTAAGAATAATCTAGTATATAGTAATCTAAGATGACCATATTTTGTTATGTACATGGTTGAAGGGAATATTTTGAAAATAGCAATTTTATCAAAATGAATAATTATTTATTTGATGTGATGGTAGATAAATTTAAAATACTTATTTTGTATGCACTTAAGGATATAAAAATAGTAGATATAAGAAAAATTATATTAGAAAAAACATTTATTATATGACTAGAGTAAATTACATACCATACCTACCTAACTACT
The DNA here is from genome assembly GCF_002878395.1 of Capsicum annuum. Classification (NCBI taxonomy): domain Eukaryota; kingdom Viridiplantae; phylum Streptophyta; class Magnoliopsida; order Solanales; family Solanaceae; genus Capsicum; species Capsicum annuum. The sequence continues at coordinate 30,966,006 of NC_061111.1, forward strand.
TTTACAAATACTTACCATGATAAATTACATAGAATTTTTTGAAAAAGATATGAGAAACATACAGTTAATAGAAAAACAGATGAAACTAAATCTAGACAAATACATGGAAACTAAAGATATAAAATATATAGAATTTCTTAATAAAAATATGCAAGAACTACTAAGGCTAAAACAAATAACTACAAAATATTATAATAAAATATTTAGTCAATTTTAAATGATAGATAATCTTAAAGTCTTAATCTTATATATACTTAGAGATATAGAAATTATAGATATTAAGAAAATAATATTAGAAAAAGTACTAGACTATGAAATTGAAATCATAAATTGGATAGCACAGTTATACCTAGATAATTACCCAGAAGGATATTATTCAGATTAAAAGATGTTAGAATATATTAGAAAAACTAGAGAAAATCAAGATAATCTAAATAAAGAAATTAATTATAAAAACCGAATTAGAAAAATAATGGAGAATCTAAAAGAAAAATTAATATGGATAGAAGAAACCTTAAAAAAATTTAGAAAAAAGTACATGTGATAGTTTATATAATTTAAAAAACTCAATACGAGAAGAACAACACAAGATAATAAATAACATTGAAAATCTAGAATTAGATATACATTACAGTACAATTAGGATAAATTATTATACAGAAATCTGTAACTCTACAATTACTACAGGATAAAATAATAAATCATACAAATTAATGAATACATCTTACGAAAAGAATAAATCATTAAAAGACATTGAAACAAAATTTAAGAAATATCCACGCACAAAGAAAAATAAATTCATTATATATATAATAGATCTATTTCATAAGTTAGTTATCCGCATAGATCCGCACCCCCCAAAGAAACTAACAAACTTGTGTACTCATACAGAGAAAAATCCAAGCAAGCAAACTTGTCTCTTTTTTGTCCCCCCAAGTTTTGGAGTTAATAACTCAAATGGTCACTCAACTTATGATTTTCTCTCAAAAGTTACTCAACTTTGATTTTTATTCTCAAAGTCACTCAACTATGAGTTTTTTTCTCAAAAAGTCACTCAACTTTAATTTTTACTCCAAAAGTCACTCAACTATGAGTATTTTACTTACAAAGTCACTCAAATTTAATTAATTTTTTTCAATTAAAATTTATTAATATGTAATTTTTATTTAAAATAAAATTTTAAGAAATCAAAAAAATTATTTAAACAATCAATTTAATGACATACCCATATCCAAAATTCATTTAATTGGTTTAAATGAATATCTTTTTTTTATTTCTTAGAATTTTGAATTTATGACTATTTCTCCCAATTTTTCTTCTCCAATGATTACTATAAACTTTATCCTAAAACACAATCATTTGATTGTAAAATTTACCTTGTTGCACTGTATGTGTTCTAATGTTATTAATGTTTAATAAAATTTGCTAATGCTTTATATCATAATATTTTAGTTTAAAATGTTTAAAGTTAAAATCTATAACGTTCTCTTTTATCAACTTATTAGGAATATAATTCACTATATTTATTTGATGCATGTATATATTATACAAGTGGTAAATATTACATTATGATTGAAAAATCAATTCAGTAAATAAGTATCATGTTGAAAGTTAATTAAATCTAATCAATTAAATAAATATTATTCTGAAAATCATAAAAAGTAATATTAACATTAAAAGTAAATTGATATAAACTAGTTAGGATATTTTAAAATTTTTCAAAGGATTAAATATAAAGTAAACATGAGAATATGTCATTATATGGTTCAAATAATTTTTTTATTTTTTTAAATTTTGATTTTAAATAAAATTTCATGTTAACAAATTTTAATGAAAAATTTAATTAAATAGGTTGAGTTACTTTGCAAGTAAAACACTTATAGTTAAGTGACTTTTGAAGTAAAAATCAAAGTTGAGTGACTATTTGAGTTATTGACTCATTTCTTTTGTTGCTACTTTTTTTTATTTATGCAGTGTTCGATTTTCATATTGAGACTTTTTCCCAACCCTTAATCCGTCCAAACACGAGATTAAAGCCTTTTTAGAAGCATTATATGCTAAGTTTCATCGAAATTACTCTCATCCAAAACCCTAGGCTTCAACATTCATCTCCAAGAAACTCAAGATTCCACCATCCTTTCTCCAAATTGATTCAAGATTTAAGATCCCTAGACCAAGAGCTTCAAGAATCTTCATTCAAGAGCGTGAATAGAGTCTCAAAGAGCAAGCTTGTGCATCTAGTTCAAGATTTAAGATCCCTAGACCAAGAGCTTCAAGAATCTTCATTCAAGAGCGTGAATAGAGTCTCAAAGAGCAAGCTTGTGCATCTAGTTCATCATCTAAGGTATGTGGGGTTTGAACAAGGATAATTCTTTCATCCTTGTGCCCAAAACTTTATTTTAAATACAAATTTACTGCAAATTATATGATTTTCTATGAATTTCAAGTTAGGGTTTATACCCATTATCATTATTTGCAAGATTATGAGATTTTCCATGATTTAAAAGTTGAATTACATGATTATGACTATACTTTCATGCATATTGCTGAAATTTCCAGATTTTGAGATGATTTATGAATATTTACATTACCAAGAATGAATTTTGGGATTTTTTAATATGAGATTGATGCTTGGTTCAATAGACCCCATTTAAAGATTGTTGTTTCAAAGAATTGTTGTGCTATAAGCACCCCATGATTAGAATATTTTTAGATTATTGAGAAAGATTTGACCTTTTGGTCTCAGAATAAATTTGGAATCCACTTTACAGATTATTACAGAATTTAGATCAGCTCTTTTTACAGATTTTATTAGATAATTACATAATTGGTTTAGATAAAACCTTATGCTAGTTTTAAAAGTGGATTTCCAACAGAATGAGCGTAGCAAATAAAAAGGGAGTAGTATTTAGCACCGAGCAGGAAGTGTGGGTTTAGCGCATCCTACTTCCACAGAACTATGTAGCCAACGTAGGTACAAATTATCAGATTATCCCCACTTCTACGTGGATGACAGATTTAGCTTGTGATTGATCACATGGGTAGGCTATACTCCCTGGCAAGAGTATGAAACCTCTCCCCAATGTGAGGTTTCTTCCTTAGGAGGATGAGACATTGGACTCCATGTTGCTTGCATGGTTTATGTTGGTTAAGAGAACCTCCCTTAAGATGAAATGTTTTTCCCTAAAGATTTGAAGGATCTCCCTTACAGAACAATTTTGAAAGAATATTTCTTCAGATAAAACGAAAAAGTATTTTCTATACAGACTTATAGATTCCACTTAGCCTATATGATTTGAAAATGAGAATAGAATACAGATTTTAGAACTAAGTGTAATGACTCACAAGATTTAGACTATATGCCTTGCTATTCGTGATATTGACTTTCAGACTTCAGATTTACTCAAGCTTATGTGAGTCATTTACATTTAGCATGCATGATTTTATAAACTGTGATCATATTGTTTACTTACTAGATGCACCTCCATATACTCAGTACATTCTCAAAGTACTGATCCACATATATATCTATGTGCTACATTGTCTCATAATGTAGGTACAGGTTCTTAGTCTCAGTAGCGTGATTGATCTTCGAGCATCTTATCTACATCCTTGTAGTTGGTGTGTCCTTATAGTTTTGAGGACTTAGTTATTCATATTTTCAAGTTACTAGTAGATATGTCTTTACTCATTTAAGACAGTTGAGTCAGCTGGGGCCTATCCCAGTGACTCTCTATATTCAGATAGTAGAGGCTTGTCGGACTGTTAGATTCAGATTTAGACCTTTGAGTTAGTATTCAGATTTTCAGCATTTGTTTAATTAGATTGATGAGAGTTGTACTTTCAGATATATTCACATCAATTTCCGTATTTCATCATGATTTATCCTTATATTTCCATATGTTGGAATTTAGATGTGTTAGAAGGCAGCCAGGGTTAGCTCGGGACTACTTGTAGTTCGGAGCACTATGTGGCATCCTGGGAACTAGATTTTGGGGTGTTACATATGTCCTCTAAAAAATTGGGATGTTGTAGAACGACTAAAAGTGAAGGGTAAACAACCTGAATCACTATCCAATCTTATTAGAGGTTATTTAATTGAGTCTATCAATGATTTTTACTTTTATAATCGCTACAAATTTTGTCATTGTAATGATATGATTTTTGTAGGTTCAACACATTATCTATAGCATACTCATCATGATAATTAAACGCTAATTTTTTGTATCCATATTTCTCCATATGTTCATGAAATCAATTGTATATCGTCTAATTCGTCCAATTTTGCTAAGAATGAATCAGCAAGCGTTGTCATTGTTGATAGTAAATTTGCTCGAAAACATTCAATTTGATTCACAATAATTTTGCTATAAAACACTTAGCTAATCCACAACAATTTGATTATATTATATGATAGCTAATTTGAGTTTTTGACTGTTTATATAGATGTAAATAATTTTTGTTGCCCCTTGCAACAAAATAATTAATTAAAATTCTTGGTCTTGCCACTTTATAGCTAATATAGTTAAATAAAAAGACCAAGTAAAAAGCCATAGTAATCCCATACCTTCTTGAAAGATTCTTGAAATGCAGCTACCTCATTCGTATAGGCACTGAGCACATCCAATTGCAAATCCCTTGGTTGTAGCTTTGTAGTGTTTCAACAACATCAAGAACATCAGTTATTTCACAAACATTTTCAGGCTGTACACGAAAAAGCTTATTGAACTAACTGAGGTGTAACAAAAGATTACTATAAAAGAAGTCACAACTTCATGCTTTTGCTCAGAAACATTAGCATCACCTGGTGGCTCATTCCAACAATTCCACCAGCATTGTTAGCTATTGAATGAAACATATCCATGGTGAGAACATACGCTGCTATATTGAGCATTGTCATAGTTGGTACAACAGCGATAAACAACCCACCAATTCAATTTTCAACTTCATCTGTCAATCCTGATGTGCAACAATGCCAGAAAGCAGAAGCAATAGCCAAGTTTATGACAAGGACAAGTAGCGTTGTGGATTCCAGACCCAAATTAACACCCGCAATTATGTTCATTCCATGGACAGTAGATCTAGCAAGGGATAAGGTATGCACGGGCTCGTATTTGTCATCATAATTATGCAGAATTACCAAATGTTCAAGATGAGGTCCCAACAGCCACTGTGTCTTGTGAAATACTCAATAGATTTCTGACTCTTTCCTCAATCTCTGCAGACATCCTTATCTGTGAGATGGTTACAGTTTAATTAATTCTCTAATTAGTATGATTACAGTTAAGTTATATATTAACTAAAACCAGCAACACAAGCAAATCATCAGCACAATACTTGGCAATGGTACTTTGCTTGCAACAAGTGCCTTTCCTCTGTTGTATGAATGACTTTCTTCCAGAAAATACAAAAGGCATGGATAGAACAATTAGATAACTTTCTTCCAGAAAATACAAAAGGCATAGATAGAACAATTAGATAAACACTTTGCTTTACTATGATTACTATAAATTAGTGGTTTTCAATGGTGAAGCCACAAGGAAAGAAAATTTATTTTCTAAATGAGAGAGTGGAGCTGATTTATCTACCAGGTTTACTTTCTTCTTCAGTCATTCTAAATATAGAGAAAAAGGATGATCCATGTAGCACACATGCAAGTTATTGCAATTACCATACAATAACTACAGCATACCTTGGACGTTCCCACAACTGAGGTCAAGGGAGGGCAGTGTATGCAGACCTTTCCACTACATCATAGAGGTAGAGAGACTGTTTCCACTAGAACCTCAGTCCAAATAAAAGGAGAAGAAAGCAATGAAGAAAGTATAACAATTAATACAGAAAGCATCACAGAGCCTACATATAAGAAACAATAACAACATCAAATAATGTGGTAATCAAAAAATAGATAACATATTGACGATATATATCAAAAGTAAGAACTACAAGAATAACACTATGACAAACCCCAGCAACTCTTATTAAATTACTATAACTTTGTATACTTAGTTCTCCAATTAGCTTTTCATATAATTATTCATTATCCAGGAAAGTAAGAAATTATGAATCGGTTCTCAAATCCAACGCAAATTGTATTAGATTAACTAACAACCTCCTAAAGTCTTAACCTTGTAAAACCATTTAGAAGCTATACTACTAGGAATTTTCAAAATATCGATAGATACATGTTGGATCCTTTAAAAATAGTGCATTTATGGAGGATCTACATGAGTGCAGCAACATTTTTAGAGTTTAAGCAATATAGTTAAAAAGAGTATAAATCAAGAACTTTACTCATTGATGGTACAAACTTCAACATGTTAAATAATAAATTTCCGTACTAATATAACCTTGAGCTATAAACTCTATTCCCAATAATATTGGTGACCCAAGAGCTCTCTCAGAAATTAAATCAAACATATTACACGTTTTAATAAAATATTCTTTGAACATTTCAGAATATCGTATGATGTTCTAGTATTCCTATCCAGCTAACCTCTTCATTTTTGGATGATAAAATATGAGAAACAAATGCGAAGCTCGTGTTCTAAAAAATGCTTAACTATTTAATTAATTGAAAATTCATACCACTATCAGAATTTTACATACTATTTGTAGATAGAAAAAAAAACTGAAAATCATAAGTGCAATTGTTAAAAAAAAAAAAGCCAACATGCATAAACAAATAGAACACAAAAACATAAAATATAGACCCATAGAAAAGAAAACAAAAGGAAAAGATTAAGCTCACAAAAGCTTACAATAACGCATCCAGGTCCATCCACAATTAGAAAATGGAATTGTATTGGGGAGAAACCTTAGAGGAACAAGAAATACATATCCACTAACAAACCAATGACATTTTGTTGCTCGTTAAAAGTCATTAAACCTACAGAAACCATCAAGAATCCCAAATATGACTATGATTTTCAGCAATCAACAGAATGGAGCTCGATTCACAATTGTAAATTAATAGGAGATTGGATCACCACCTATTGTGCATTCAAACAAACTGTAATCCTATAGTAATTAACAAAGAAGAGTGGAGGAGAATCCGAAAGAAGGGGCTTTGAGTTGTAGGTGACAAAAGAGTTTTAAAATGAGGTGTAGGTGACGTAAGTCTTAATAATAGAGTGGAGGTGACAATTACTTTATTATGGATTAAGAAAGTTGGATAAGTTTGAGAATAGCCCAGAAGTTTTTAAATTTACACTTTGATCCAAATATTTACCTAATATAACAAGAAACAGAGGGAAAAAGGCATCTTTCTCTCTCTTTTCATCCATCATTGTTTTCTCTCTCTTAGCAATTTTTATTGTTCATTGTTGCTGCTGCTTTATTTATCATCTTCTGCTTCATTATCATCATCTTCAACTTCATTATCATCTTCATCTTCTTCTTTTTCACAATTGTCGTTATTGTGTTGTTGTTACTACTACTGTTGCTATTTGAACAATTTCTTAGGTCAAATTTTATTTTGTACATCACGTTCCACTTTGGCATTACTTCATAGGAGACTTTGATAAGTCAAATTATAATTTTAAGTTGAATTTGTCATCTGGGTAACTGCTATTGTGCTATTTTTTCAACAATAAATAGCACACAAACATGAATACGACATAAGAGCCATCTATTTAAACAGATCTATTTCAAAGAAAGACCCATATGTTGGATTCATGTTTATGGTTCTATAGTGCCATAATATGAATCGAACAGATGGGTTATCTGTTGCAACATATGACCCATCTATTGTAATAAATTAGTTATCTGGTGCAATATGATAAATATCTGTTGTAACAGATTAGTAACCTATTGTAACAGAACCTAAACTCAATTCCAACAGATATGTTGTCTGTTACAACAGGGTAAATATCTGTTGCAACATATTATTAACCTGTTGCAACAGAACCAAAAGTCGATTCCAACGAATGGTAAATATCTATTGCAACATATTAGTAACCTATTACGATAGAACATGACCTTGATTCCAATAGATCTTCGTCTGTTACAATAGGTAAGTCATCTGTCGCAATAGGTTAATTATCTGTTGTGATTTATCACTCATCTGTTGGAATCAGCTTCAAAGGTACCTTAATACTATAACATCTATCCCAATAGGTGCTTCATCTGTTGCAACAAAAATATAGTCTATTGTAACATATGATCCACCTGTTACAATAGATGACTCGTATGTTAAAATCAGCTTTAGGAGCATAACATATATTCAAATAGGTAAGTAATCTGTTGCGACTGATTACACATCTATTGGAATTCATTTACGACACTATGAAATAATCACTATTGACTTTTTTTAACAAATAACTTTATTTAGGTACCACTAATGGAGGGATCAATAACAATAGGGATGGATTGTCATGGTCAATAGATCGAGAAGAGCAATCGATATGTATGGTGTTGGAACGAGGGTGAAATTCTAGAGATGATAGCTATGACAGTCCAAAGTGATGTTCGTATGATGATTTTGTAAACTTAATCATCAGTTATTGTGGACTGAATTGTCAATCGGAAGAACTCATTATCATCTACACGCACAGCTTCTTTGAAAATTAGAGTGTACCACCTTTCAAGATAACCGATCAGTTTTGGTTGCGTGCTTATCTTAGTAATTCATCCAAGTCGATGTTAAGAGTGTACATGGTTGAAAATACGAGAGAGAATGAGAATCAGAACACAGAAGAAAAGCAACAACAAGACAACTTTGATGATAGGTTGGATAATCTAGACATGAATATTCCAGATGATGATCAAACACCTATGCCCGTTGATGCGACCAATACGGTGGGCAGTTATTCTCGATCGAAACAACCTGGAAATCTTCAAGACGACGGGATCAGTTTTTTCAAAGAAATGTCATTTAAGGACAAGAATGAACTATTTACCACTTTATTTATATCTTGCCTGAAAAAAGATTTCAGAATAAAGAAGGTGATTAATTCGAGCAGTGTCTTAAGCTACAAATGTGTTAATTCGAACTGCAAGTAGTGGTTGAGAGCGGTGAAGTACACAAGTTCTGACAGATTTGCCATTCATAAACATAAAAAGCATCACATGTGTGGTTTAGAGCACATCTTGGGCCAAAATCCTCACACCACAGCAAAGGTCCTCGGTGAATATTTTAGGAGTAGTTTTCCCGATGGTAAAGGCCCTTCAACAAGGGTTATGTCCAATTAACTCCTTACAGAATTGAGTGTCCTGGTCAGTTATTGGAAGATATATACAGACATAGGGATTTCCAAGGACTTAGTTAGGGGGACACATAAGCATGGGTATGTAGTCCTTGATGCCTACCGTTATATGATTGAGTCCACAAATTTCAAAAGTAAGACGGCATTGCATCTTTATGAAAACAAAAGGTTCAAGTACTTTTTTGTATCCTATGGTGCTTGGATTCAAGGTTTTTGACATTTGAGAAAAGGCATAGCCATCAACGATACCTTTTTGAGGAGAAGGTATAATGGAGTTTTGCTAGCAGTGGTGGCGTATAATGCAGAGAATCACATCTTTCTTGTCGCTTTTTCTGTAGCGGACAAGGAATCTGATGTCTCTTATGGATTTTTTTGAACAACTGTGAAGCTGTGTCAAAGATACCGAAGTGTTGTATTTTGTTTCGGATAGGCATCCAAGTATTACCAACATGCGTTCAATTTTCTTCACTTTAGCTTACTTTTGTTGTTGCATCAGACATCTTGGAGAGAATATTCAGACCAACTATCACAACAAAAGGTTCGTGACCCTTTTTTATAGAGCAGCTAAAGCATATAGTAGAGAGGAGTTTTTAGACCATTTCAATGAAATAATGAATGTGAATCCCAAGGTAGTAAAACTTCTCATACGTGTCGGTTTTGAGAGATTTAGCTGGGCATTCTATCCGACAAATAGGTATATTCTTATGAATTTAATGTCTTGTTTGAGTTACAAGTTTAGTATGATGTCGTACTAAGTGATTCTTTTGTTTAGGCATAATATTATGACATCAAACATAGCTGAATCCGTGAATTCATTGTTTGACGATGAAAGAGAATTTCCTATGAAGACTATGTTTGAAGAAATAAACAAGAAGTATGGCTGAGTTTTTAACCAAAGGCGTGTGCATTTCAATGGCCCAAAAAGAACCCGATTTGTTCTCGAAATCAATAAAATAATATCAACGAACATCAGTTTAGGGAATAAGTTATTATCCCATAAAATAGAAGATTACAAATTCAGTATCACCGGTCGTGGTGATGTTGCCAGGGTAGATATTCATATAAGATCTTGTACATGTGGAGTTTTTGACTTGGACAAAATACCCTGTCCACATGCCATGGCAGCGCTTCGAGCTCAATACGATCCAAAATATGGACCTAAAGTTTGCGAGCACTCCTCTCAATATTATTTGGTGGAAGAATATGAAATGGCATATAGTGGGCATATTATTTCGATGCCTCCCGAAGAATCTTAGGTTGTTCCTGAAGAATCTTGAGTTATTCTTGTAGAGCTTTTGGGGAGATTAATACCTCCTCCATATATTGACCCAAGCACTATCAAATCGGGAAGAAAGTCATATAAGAAGAGGCTTGGAGTCGGAGAATCATTTTCATCAAGAAGAAATAAGTGCTTCGTATGTAAGCACGTTGTTCACAAAAAAACTACATGCCCGAATCGTAATCCACCATGATCATTGTAATTGCAGAAACTTGTGTTGTTGTTTGTTGTGGACTTTTATATATTTAACTTATTGTTGTGAACGTAATGTTATCATTTATTATATATAATATATATTTTTTAATAACCTGTGCATCAATAAAAAGAGGCAAAAAATGAACTAAATAATACAACAGACCATAATTATTTTCAACAGATTACCCATCTGTAGCAACAGATGGACATTAGCTGAAAGAACACAACATCAGTTCCATCAAACTGGAATATTTTTCCTCCAACAGATGTCAAATCTATCTCAATAGATGGATAATCTGTTGACAGAAACCCAACCGATGACCAATTTGTTCCAACACATGGTCCATCTGTTGAAAGAACTCTAAAGCTAACATTGCTATTGCTACTGGATTCAAAATTGCTCCTTACCTCCAACCGTCGATATGTTAACATGCATGTTTAGAAGAAATAGACAGAATGAAAATTAAATAAGAATTAAAAAGCCAAAATCGACTAAAAATAATTTTTTTATTAAACAAAAAATAAAATATATTACGTATAGATCCGATATAGAAAAATTAAAATACATATGCTAAAATAAAAAATACATTCTAATTATTATCATCATCATCATCATTATCATTAATGACAGACGGCCAATCAACTCACAGCAACCTCTGCATCTCTCTGAACATCGACATTCTCATAGCGACCAACTCCCTCTGTAGGTCATTAACCTGCCTCTGAAGTTCTAGCACTGTGTCGTGCAGAATAGCAATGTCCCAAATAGGATCAGTCATATCTAGAACACGCATGAATTGATAAATGTAAAGAAAAAGAGTCCAAATATAATACAACGTATACTACCAACTGGTAGATTTACATCAAAAAAAACTTACCTCAACAAAAAAGGAATATGCTCTTTGAAGAGAAGTGGTTGAAGATGTCACACGAAAAAAAATAATGCAAGAAATAAATAAAGTTTAGTAGAATGAAGATTAAGGAGGGACCTATTTATAGAGAATTTAATCTAGATGTGTCAGGCCAAAAGGCACGACTGTTAAGCTCTATTGTATTAATTACATTCAAACTGGTGGCATTTTATTTTCTGTGAAAAGTCATGACTTTTTATTTTACATTAATACTTCTCACCTTTTTAAAACAGTTTCGAGACTTGAAAACAGTTGTTGTTATTGAGCTATTGCAATAGATCGTCCATCTATCACAATAGATTTACCATCTATTGCAACAGATTATCAGTATATATAATAGATGGTCTATCAAAATAGACTTACCATCTGTTGTAACAGATGGTTTATATGTGCAATAGATGAGACATCTGTTGCAACATTTGTATTATCTATTGCGATAGATGAACCATCTTTTGGAGATATTTTGATTTCTTCTAACAGCTGATTCATCAATTGCAACAGATAGAGAATTTGATTCATCAGCTATTTTGAATGTGTTAGATAAAAAGTCACTACTACCCTTTTTTTAATAGTCATAACATATGTGTAGATGAATAAACACTATCTGGTCTATCACAATAGATTTACCATTTGTTGCAACATATAGATTATCTGTTGTGACAGATGGACCATATGTTGGAGACAATATTTTGATTTTCTTCTAACAGCTGATTCATCAGTTGCAATAGATGGAGAATTCAGCTCATCAACTATTTTGAATGTGTTAGATAAAAAGTCACGACTCTTCACCTCCTTTTTAATAGTCATCACATGCATGTAAATGAATAAACACTGTCTAGTTTGTCGCAATAGATTTACCATCTGTTGCAACATATGGATTATCTGTTGCGACAGATGGACCATATGTTGGAGATGTTTTGATTTCTTCTAACAACAATTCATCAGTTGCAACAGATGGAGAATTTGATATTTTAGCTGTTTTGAATGTGTTAAGATAAAAAGTCATGACTTTTTACACTTTTTTTAATAGTCACCACATACGTGCAGATGAATAAACAACACTGTCTGACATGTCTTGATGGGGAAGAAAGAATAAGGTGCGTGCAATGGATCCACTTTCATGCATGGGAGTTATGTATTATTGATCAATCTACCATGACAGACACACACATAAAGTGCAATGATTTTGTTAATGCAGTTTTTTACCTATTAAACATTGATCCTTCAAACAAGATCCTGCATTGTATAGTTTAGTTTGATAGGTGTAAACTGGTAAGGCCAAAGGGTTCCAAGACGGTGGTGTCGATATCCTATTACAATTTAATTATGGTTTATGCTCATGTTTTTGTGTCAAGTTTGAGGAAGAGTTCAAGTTTTTGGCGGTAGTGTAAATATCCAATAGTGATTAGACCAATTTTAATGGCATAATGGACTTCTTGAAAGGCCTCCGAGCCTCGCACTGCAGTAAACAATGATGAAACCAATAGAAATTCCCCAGGTCCAAATTCATATGGATGGATTGCTTAAGGAGACTTTTATACAGCAGAAGGTGCTTAGGAGAATACCTGAGTGAGAATGGGGAGGTAGAGAAGGCCATCTATCATCTCAGATCTTGTTTAAGAGGAAAAATAGGAAAGTAAGTAAGGAACTTAAAGCGAATCTGTCCAATGAAATTGACATGAGAAATGAAAAACTGGATGAGCTTTAAATGTGGAAGTGTCTCCAAATATTAAAATCCATCAGTTGTTGAAGAAAAAGAAGAATGGTCAACAGGATTGGAGATGGACACTTTTCTCGAGAATAAAACTAGTGAGCGTTGCCTCAATGAAGACTCTCACAAAGTGCAAGACCAGAACTCTAAGAAAGAAGCTTCACGAAAATAGGAAAGTGGTACAATTGTCGGTCAAAATTAAAACTTGAACCAACAACTCCTGAATTAAAAATAAGGGAAGCCGGCATCAATTTTTGAAGTCTAACTTGCATACCATGCCTTCTGTTTGTGGCTATGATCAGGTCAAAGGCAGTAGAAACAAAAAGGTATGAAGTTAGGTAGAAATCCCATGTTTTGTTGTTTCCACTGCCTTTGAACTGACCAGAGCTATAAATAGGAGGTATAGGATGCAAGTTTAACTTGAGAAATTACCACCATGGCTTGATACCATATTTTTAATTCAGGAGTAGTTGGTTCAGGTTTCAATTCTGGCTAACAATCTTACAATCTTCCGTGCTCGTGAAGCTGCTTCCTTAGAGTTCTGGTCCTGCATTTTATGGGTCTTCATTGAGGCCACACTCTCTAGTTGCAGTCTCTTGAAAAGTGACCACCTCCAGTCCTCTTGACCATTCTTCTTTTTATTCAACGACCGATGGATTTTCATTTTTGGATACACTTTCACATTCGTAGCTCATCCAGTTTTTTTATTTTTCATGTCAATTTCATCAGCCAATTTCACTACACTTCCTTCCTACCCTGTGTTTCTTCTTAAACAAGGTCTGAAATGATATATGGCCTTCTCAACCCCCCCTTCCCGCACAGGAATTCTTTCAAGCACCTTCTGTTATATAATAGTCTCCTCTAGCAACCCATTCATATAAACTTGGACTAGGGGAATTTCTATTGGTTTTATCATTGTTTGGTACAATGTTAGGCTTCGGAGGCCTTTCAAGAAGTCCATTGAGCCATTAAAATTGGTCCAATCACTATTGGATATTTACACTGCCGCCAAAAACTTGAACCCTTCCCCAAACTTGAAACAAATACATGAGCATAAACGGTTATTAAATTGTCACAGGGTATCGACACCACCTACTTGGTCCCTCAACCTTACCAGTTCAAACCTAACAATCTTAACTGTAAAATGCCATATCTTGTTTGAAGAATTAACGCCTAATAGGTAAAGAACAAACATTCACAAAATCATTGTACAGGATGTGTGTTTTTACGATAGGTTAATCAGTAATACATATCTCCCACATATGAAGTGGTTCCATCTACAAGCAGCTTAATCCTCCGAACCCATCTTTACTCTAGCCTTTAATACTGGTTGTGCAAAAGTGGATCCAGTTACACTTCTTTTATTTGTAAATAAGAGAAATACATTTGATGTCAAATAAGAGAAGAACAAAAAGAACATTACAAAAGGGTAACACAAAATTGAGTGAATCAATAGATGACCAATATGATGCAACAGATTACCCATTTGTTCAACTGATGAGGCATCTATTACAACAGATGGATGACATATTGCAACAAATAGTTCATTAATTGAAATAAATCAAACTAGCCTTGCAACTGGTTTGATTTCTTCAAACAGCTGCTCCGTCTGTACAAAAGGGTAACACAAAATTGAGTGAATTAATAGATGACCAATCTGAATCAAAGAATTACCCATTTGTTCAACCGATGAGGTATTGTTGCAATAAATTGATTACATATTGCAACAGATGGTTCATCTATTGGAATAAATCAAACCAGCCTTGCTACTGGTTTGATTTATTCAAACAGTTGCTCTGTTTATTCCAACATCTAATTCATCAAACTATACTGACAACAAGGCTTTTTAAGTTCTCCCAATAGATGAATTTTTTGTATATTTTAATAAAAACAATGGCTTGTTCATTCAAGACTTAAAAGTCACCTTTCCTTTAATTTTCTTAATAAATAGAAAACTGGTAATGGGTAAATCATTAATAGCAACAGATGTAAATATCTAATTTAAATGACATACAAAGAAGAAGACGAGATGGAAAGAGAAATAGTGAACTATACCTGTAATGTCAAAAAATAAAAGGGATTAAAACATCTAGTTCAGTCTAGAAAAGATATTAATCGGTTGAGATACGAAAGGATCCTCATCCGAAAGAAAAGAGAAAAAAAGGATAAAAAGAAAGAATGAGAATTGAGAATAAAGAAGAGTCATAGATGAATTGAGTCTTACTATATGGATGAAGGAGAGAGTATTCTAGATATGGGTTTTAAATATTCATTAATAAATTTTTAGGGGCACGAGGAGACGATGACATTAAAAAAACTAGATAAGACTACTCACTCAGGAGATTTTTGAGTTATCCAAGTAATATTTTTTATCGCCTTAGTATTTTAACTTTTTTATCTCAGACAGAAAATACCTAAATAGCTTTAAAGAAGGGTCTTAAAACATCTAAGTGCAACAAATGATAATTTTTGTTTGAAAATTTCCAAAGCTCGATCAGCTGTCGCAACAAATGACAGTACTTGTTTGATAATTTACAATAGAAGCTTAATATGTTGCAACAAATGACTTAATCTTTTTGATTAAATCCAACAAAAAAGACATCGGTTGCAACAAATTGAAAATTTGTTTTTATACAATTTTAATTGATTTCATATATTAGACTAATACCTTAATTGATTAATCTGGGACTAGGGGTGATTTCTCATAGGGTCAACTACAACTTCAATTGAGTCTTTTGGCAATTGCATGATAAGACGATATTGTGTTCCTCCTGACCATAGTCGTCGATCGATCACTCTGAGATGAACTAATTCTTATTTCCTCATATATTCAACTAACACCTTAATTGATTAATATAGGACCAGAGGTGAGTTCTCATAGGGCAGGTGAGTTCTCATAGGGCTAACTACAACTTCAATTGGGTATTTTGGCAATTGCATGATGAGATGATATAGCGTTCCTCCCCGCCAAAGTCATCGATCGATCACTCTGATTTGAACCGATTCTTATTACCTCATATGTTTAACTAATACCTTAATTGATTAATCTAGGACTAGGGTCAGTTCTCATAGGGTCAACTACAATAGATGGTAGCGCCTATTTGATAATTCACAGCAGATGGGTAATCTGTTACGATATATGACTTAATCCATTTAATAATTTACAATAGATGGGTAATCTATCACGACAGATGACTTAATCTGTTTGCTAATTTACAACAGATGCATAAACTATTACAACAAATGACTTAATCTATTTGATATTTTACAATAGATGGTTAATCTATTACAATAGGTTGAACATTTGTTTTTATACAATTTTAATTGACTTCATATGTTAGACTAATGCTTTAATCGATTAATCTAGGACTAGGGGTGAGTTCTCATAGGGTTAACTCTAACTTTAATTGAGTCTTTTGGCAATTGCATGATGAGACGGTATAGCATTCCTCCTGACCAGAGTCATCAGTGATCACTCTGAGCTAAATCATTCTTATTACCTCATATGTTAAGACTAATACCTTAATAGATTAACATAGGATCAGGGTTGAGTTCTCATAGGATCAACTACAACTTTAATTAAGTCTTTTGGTAATTACATAATGAGACGGAATTGTGTTCCTCTCGACCAGAGTCGTTGATCAATCACTCTGAGCTGAATCAAGTCTTATTACCTCATATATTAGACTAATACCTTAATTGATTAATCTAGGACAAGAGGTGAGTTCTCATAGGGTCAATTACAACTTCAATTGAGTCTTTAGGCAATTACATAATGAGACGGTATTGCGTTCCTCCCAACCAGAGTCATCGATTAATCACTCTGAGCTGAATCGATTCTTATTACCTCATATGTTCAAATAATACCTTAATTAACTTATTTAAGACAAGGGGTGAGTTCTTATAGGGTTAACTACAACATATGGCAAGGCCTATTTGATAATTTACAACAGATGGGTAATTTTTCGCAAAGGATGACATAATCCATTTGATAATTTACAACAAATGCATAATCTGTTGCAACAAATGACTTAATTTGTTTGATAATTTGCAACAGATGCGTAATCTGTTGCAACAGGTTGAACATTTGTTTTTATACAATTTCAATTGATTTTATATATTAGACTAATAACTTAATTGATTAATCTAGGACTAGGGGTGAGTTCTCGTAGGTTCAACTATAACTTTAATTAAGTATTTTGGCAATTTCATAATGAGACGGTATTGCATTCCTCCCGACCAGAGTCATTGATCGATCACTCTGAGGTAAACCGATTCTTCCTACCTTATATGTTCAACTAATACCTAAGTTGATTAATTTAGGACTAGGGGTGAGTTCTCATAGGGTCATCTATAATATATGGCAACACCTATTTGATAATTTATAATAGATGGATAATTTGTTGAGACATATGACAATCCATTTGATAATTTACAACAAATGGGTGATCTATCACAACAGATGACTTAATCTATTTGATAATTTACAACAGATGTGTAATCTATTGCAACAAATGACCTAATCTGATTGGTAATCTACAATAAATACGTAATATGACGCAATAGGTTGAACAATTATTTTTATACAATTTCAATTGAGTTCATGTGTTAACTAATACCTATATTGATTAATCTAGGATCAGGGGTAAGTTATAGGGTCAACTACAACTTCAATTGAGTCTTTAGGCAATTGCATGATGAGAGAGTTAAAAATTATGCATATCTTTTATAATTTAAAAAAATAATTAAGATCAATTCGGAATCAATTAACATTTTCAAAACTTGTCATTCTTTTCCAAAATACAAATCATCCATTTGCGAGAAAAATTTTTTATCATTTCAAATCTCGAGTTCTCACCCTTTTCTCTTTCTTACTCAATTACACAGTACAAACAACAACTACTCAACAAATTGCTCAACCCTTTACAACAGATCAATTTTCTTCTCATTCCGACCACATAGGTATTATTTTTTACTTTATTCTTGTTTGTATCAGTCGTTTTCTCTGTCTTCATAGGTAAAAGAATTCAAGAAAAGTTCTATATTAGTTATTTTTTTCTAAAAAATAAGGATTTTTAAGTTAATGATGAAAAAGAAAACTTTTAGTTATATTATCTTCGAGAATGGGTTTACAATTTTAAGTTTGATAGTAAAATCGTAGGAAGAACTCGAGAAAACTCTAGTTTCTATCGTAGTGTTCCGTTGACAGTCGTGGTATTGTTAGATGGTATTTTTGGTATTGATGGTGGTGGTGTTGGTGGTAGTGTTAGTGTTTGTGTTGGTAGTTGTAGTGGTGGCATTGGTGGTAGCTGTTGGTGGTGTTTATGATGGCATTGGTTGGTGGTTTTTATGGTGGCTGTCGGTATTCGTGGTGTTTGTGGCATTGGTTGGTGGTGTTTATGGTGGTGGCTGTTGGTGTGTCGGTATTGGTAGTGTTTATGGTGGTGGCTCTTGGTGTGTTGGTATTAGTGATGTTTGTAATGTATTTTTTAAAATTTATGCATACATCAGTTGTAATGTAACTTTTGTTTTTCTGTTGTTTGTAGGTAAAACATGTCTCCTAAAAAAAGAAAGTGAAAGTGGATCAACGTCTGACCACCCAAAAAAAGGTTAAGTATAGAGGGATCCGGAGGAGCTTCATGAACAATCTCAGTCAGGGAAAAGTATAGCTGAGGAAAGATATGAAAACAATATTGAGAGAGGTGGACAAGGGTCTGTAAATAGTGAAGAAGAAAATGAAAGTGAGAAAGGGGAGGAATTAGAGAGTGAGAAAGAGAAAGAGGATGATCATCAACATGATGATAATGGATCACTAATGGGGCGTGAATTAATATTGGCATCCCAGCATGATCCTGTCAAAAATTTTAGTATTGACAGGTTTCAAGTTCCAATTCCGATAAATGACCCAAAAGCAGAAGAAAAACTAATTGGTGAACTTGTACTTAAACGTCAGACGGGGAAAAATTTAATTATTTTAGGAAACTTATGAAGAACGAAAACATAGACGGACTTTTTAAGAAGACCTGCTTTGGAAGCTTTATTGACCTGCCTGAGGACCCCTTGCCTGTTTCTATATGAGGATGGTATATGGTCTTTTCAAGTGCAGGATCAAGTACGTAGGGGGTGATAAAGATTCGGAGGAGGGGGCAAAAAGATAGATGAAATCTGGATCAACTAATGTGGCATGCCGGTTTGTTTTGGCTTGCAAGAGTTTGCCGTAGTGACGGATTTGAGATGCCATTGTCCAAAAGAACTACCTATCACCAAGGGAACACCTTGCAAAAGATCCAAGGCAAAAAAATGCAAGGAAAAAATAGATGGGTCATTTGATATTGCTCCAAGTGGCTACAAAGCATCAGATTTGTTGACAGATCTCATGGATAAAACCATACCAAAGCAGTACAGGGAGTAATTGTGCTTAGTTTGGTTTGTCCATTGGGTTATATTGGCAAGATAAGTCAAAAAGGTCATAGAAGATGATTTGTTGGCGTGTGCTGAGGATTTTGATAAATTCAATAATTATCTCTTAGGATATGACAACTTTTACTTGACTATCCAAAATTTACTGACAAAGCTATCCCCAGGGACGACCACATTATACAGATTTCCTTAGGCTTTCATGGTAAAATTAATCACTATTTTTACTCATCCATTAATTTATGTTGAATATAGTTATTATGACTTTTTTTGCTTGCTTCCTGTTTACATTTTTTAGGCTTGGGCATTTGAAACCATTCCTCCCCTCTGAAAGCAGGTAATGGATTACCCAAATGAGGTTTCTCATCCAAGGATGTTTAGGTGGTTGGCTGCAAAGAACAACACCAAAATTATGGCGGCTGATCTCTTTAACCCTCTGGATGATGCAGTACGTCTTTTTCAAGTAAAATAATTTTACTCAATGAAAGATATTGAATAGGTTTTATATCTAGTACAATAGATATTATATCTGTTGCACTAGATGGGACATCTGTTATAATAGATTACCCATCCTGTGCCAACCGGTGCAACAGATGGATAATCTGATATGACAGACGATTGATATCTTACATCAGATTACCCATCCATTACTTTGGTTCTCTGAACCCGACTCCTAACAGATTAACCATCTACTGCAAATTATGCAACAAATGTGTAATCTGATGTAACATATTATTAATCTATTAGGATATACAGATTATCTTTTGCATAACATATAACCCAAATAGATTACCCATCTTGTGCAAATGGTGAAACAAATTGGTAATTTGTTGCGACAAATGATTGATATTTTGCATCAGATTATCCACGTGTTGCTTTAGTTCTCTGAACCTGACTCAAATGGATTCTAACCATCTACTACAAACTATGTAATACTGGGTAATCTATTGCAATATATTGTTAATCTATTGCAGAAGTTGACTGTGTTAAAATGTAACCCAACTGTGAAAATTATTATATTATATGATTTAAATGCATTTGTCTTTTTTATAGGTTATGCATCCATGGATCGTGCCTACTGAGCAGGAGTTGGTGATTACTCTAGGTCATATTGATACTATAGCAGACCCAATGGTGGAGTTAATAAAGAAGGAATTGGCTGGAGAAACAGCCATAAAAAGAGCAATTAGGTAAGGTCAGCAAAATGTTGAGGCTATTTATGACCAACCTACTAAGGTAGATCAAGGTTCTTCTTCTGGTGGAGTTGTTGGTGTTGGTGGCAGGCATGCTGATGCTGCTACCACTCGTGATGATGAACATGTTGATGCTAAAGAAAAAATAAATAAATTTGAAAACATTCATTTTCACCCTTACATAGGTCCCTCTCACCCCTCTTCACCCTCGTGTTCTCATTGCGAATGCGAAAAGTGCAAAGACAACCAGGATAAACTCTTTAAAAAAGCAGAGACTATCTCTAAAGCTATCGAGGAATTCAAATCCAAGAGGGGTGTCATACCATCCAAGAAGATGATAGAGCCATACACTCCTATAGTGTTGGTTAGGAGGAAGAAAAGAGCAATTAGCGACGTACTCTCTGGTCGAAAATAAAAAAAATTACAACTCCCCCCTCTCCAAAAGTTGTTGGAGTTCAGGGGCTATTCAAGAAGGTGTACATATACGTGAAACTTGGCGCCAAAGAGAAGAGGGATCTGCTACAAACCAAGAATGCCAAGCCAGGTGCACCAGATTACTTCAGGCCTCCCTTTTTCCCCCAAGACTTCCAGACTATGATAGATATGCGTATGCGGTACAAGGAAAATGTAAGTTTACTTTTCCTAACCTATCCTTCTAATATACCCCATGAAGAAGAAGCTACGCAACAGATGTGAAATCTGTTACAATAGCTGAGTATTTTGGTGTAACTAGTAGTGGTTCTGTTGCAAATTATTATCCATTTGTTGCATAAGTTGTGTTGGATTATTGATTCAGAGAACCCTATGCAATAGATGGTCCATCCGTTGCATCTTTACAATTACTAAGCTATTTAAAAATTTACTTCTTATATCACAGCATGTTGACAAAATTCTCTGTAACATGAGGAAAAGGCAATTAACGTACCCAGAAGCTTATGATGCTGTCGATAGGATAATGGACCTCGACTTCCACAAGAATATCAAGGATAAGTACGAGCCTATGGTGCGGGATTTGATTTCTTAGTT
Organism: Capsicum annuum; assembly: GCF_002878395.1. Classification (NCBI taxonomy): domain Eukaryota; kingdom Viridiplantae; phylum Streptophyta; class Magnoliopsida; order Solanales; family Solanaceae; genus Capsicum; species Capsicum annuum. Next base: position 30,987,944 of record NC_061111.1, read on the forward strand.
TCTTCGTTAGATTGGGATAAAGAAGAAATGATAAAATATGTTAGAAAGGAGAGGCTAAATCCATACAGCAAGAGCTGGAACGAGTAAAAGAGGATTCTTGCAGTCATTAGCGTGGACAACATACATTATCAGGCTATTGAGATACTACTTGCGGAGGGAAAGACCAAAGTTTATGACTGCAACGAACCTGCCATCTATGAGGTCTATCTCTTTTTCCACGTACAACCACTGATGGAGATGTTCCTCATCTTTTTTAGGGAGCATTTGTCAAAGGAAGTGTTGATGAAGAAATTATGGGATTTTGAAGGTCGAAAAAAGGGTATGAATCTTCCAAAAAATGATGTCGGTTACGCGTGCGGCTCACACACTCTTGCACACATCGAATGTTTGCTGACAGTTACAGAAATAGCCGAACCAACAACCTTTTTGTGCGACAACACTATGGCAAACCTGCAAGAGGTTTGGGCTTATGGGGTACTAACTGAACGCTTGGAGCCTGTGTATATAGAAGAGCCTGTGAAATAACAATTTTTTTATTTCAAGTCACACTTCACTTTACTTTAAATGTAGTGGAAATAATTTTTTTTGATGAAAGTTGAGTTTTTTTATAATGCAATAAATTGTAAATCTGTTGTAAAATATATTCTATCTGTTCTAGCAGATAGTTTATCTGTTGCAATAGGTTGGTCATCTGTTATATTATGCCAATGTTATTTCTATCTAATCTGTTGCAACAGTGGAAAGACCTGTTTGATAATTTCCAATAGATGACCTAAATTTTACAACATATGCCTAAATCTGTTTGATATGTCCAACAATTACGCTTGAATATTCATGTGCTCGACAACACCAAACCAGTAGGAAATACACCACCATGAAAATTTCAGCAATTAGGCTTGAATATCCATTTGCCTAACAACACCAAACCAGTAGCAATAACGGCAATAATGTAGCATCTTCTTGCTCGATTTTGTTTCTCTTTAGAAGTCTTGACTTTGTTCAACAAACTCCCGATTACACGATTTGTTTGTGAAGGGTGTCGTCCTTCATACCAATCAAAGTAATCGCATCCACCCAATTTCTATAAAAACTAGAACACAATTATAAAATAATTATAAGTCAATAATTAATCAACTAACTAAATAAAAAAATATACCTTTGAAATCTTATAAGTAAAAAATCTATGACCTGAATTTTGTTGATTCCAAGAGGTCTTCAAAAGAGCTTCATGACCGCACTTACAATATCAAAAATCTTTATCACAAAAAATAGTGAAAGATGCGATCGACATTGTCAAGCTCGGTTGGAAAAAATAAAAAAAAATGAAGAAAAGAAAGACCAAATGCAAATAATTTGATGAATTTGAATAGATTAAAAAAGATGATGATGAAGAAAAAGGTTTGGAAATTTAGAGTTAAATTTTAGGAAGAAGATGAATATATAAGACAATGGGAAAAAAAATGACCGTTGGTGGCCAAATCAGATGCCAAGACAGCAAAAATGAGGGTTCAATGAGCTTTGCCTGCGTGAATTACATGCAAGTAAACAACAGGGAAAAAAGTGTCAAACTGACATATTTGATGCCTATTTTATTTTACGTGTTTAAAAGGAATACTGTCTACTTGATGCCTATTTTATCTTAGGTGTTTTGAACTGAACACTGTCGATAGGTTCCACCTTTTTTATTTTAATTCACTTTTACTTTTTTTACATGTAGTGGCAACTATTTATGTCCAATGAAAGTTGAATTTTTATAATACAACAGATTCTCCATCCATTGTAATAGATATCCTACATGTTCTAACATATAGTTTATTTGTTACAATAGGTTGGTTATCTGTTGCATTATGTCGATATTTCTATCTAAGTCTATCTGTTGCAACAATAGAAAGACCTGTTTGATAAATTCCAACAAATTAACTACCTGTTGCAACATATGTCTAAATCTTTTTGATACTTTCGAACAGATGAGTCATCTGTTGCAACAGATACATTATCTGTTGCAATATTTAAATCTAGTATTCCATTTCAATTAATAAGTTCAAATCGAATGAAAAGATAAAATTCATAGACAAAATAAAATAAATCAAACCCTTCAGAAATTAGCTGAAATAAATCAACAAATAAATGAAATATAAAAAAAATTGTTATGGGTATAGATCTCAACAAATACATCAACAATTTAAGTATTGATGCCAAGGATCCCTAAAGAGGGGTCAGGTTATTACTTTTTCAGACTCAAACTATAAAGATCTACTCAATATGGACAAGTTATTCTTCATCCGGTGCTATGGAATTCAGCTTTGGTCATCGTAGATCTTTATTATCGCTTATGTACGGTTTTTGCAATTTCTGTTCTACGTATTTCCATAAAAAGAGTAGTATATTGTCAATGTTGTTCAGCAGTAGCTTCTACATCAACCTGGAAAGCCAAAATTGGCAAATCCTAATCACAGAGATATAACAAAATGGAAAAGGATAACTCATCTGCTCTAGCAAATCAAACAGGTCTTCCTCCTATTTTAAATTGTCCCAAACAGATTATATTTCTATTACAATAATGAATCAACTGTTGGAACAAATTTCTACATGAGGAAGACCTGTATAATAATTTCCAATTAATGAACCATTTGTTGCAACATATGACTCATTTATTGCAGCAGATAGGTCATTTGTTGGTATAAATAAAGGCGGTGCGAAGAGCTGTTTGATTTGCTAAAACAGATGAGACATATGCCTCAACAGATCCTTTTCTGGTGCAACAACATAGTCAACTATTGCAGCAGATATATATATATTTTTGATAATTTTCAGCAGATATGTTATCTGTTGAAACAAATATATGTCTATTGTTAGTTGGAACAGACATATATATTCACTTTCTTTAGCTCATGCTACTCTCGTTTGGATATTGTACAATGCTCAGTACAATACACAAACAAAGGAGTTACAATTTTGCCTTTTTAGATGCTTTATAATGACTTGGAAATCACTTTCTTTCTCCTCTTAGCCTTAATCTTTAATAGAGTGGATGGATATAAAATCCTCTTTGATGGAATGACACCCCTCTTAGATGTCAATTCCTTTACAGAAGTAGTTAATGCATTAATAGCATTAATCACTACATCATGTTTCGTCCTGCTGTCTTAACATTTGCATACAGAACATTCGCTGGTAGAGGCAAAATCTGTATAACCAGTATATCATACTCATAATGGTTTGTTTTAAATACTGTAAGAGGAGTATCATTAGCACCAACAGCAGCACCACTACCACCACCAACAGCTCCATCACCACTAAGACCATCAACAACAACAAGCCCACCCTCCAAAATTATTTTTCTGGTAATGGTTGTTGCTCCAAACAATTCCATTTTTATTCTGTCAATGACCTTAGGGTCCGATAAAGTTTGCACAAATTGTAAAGTAAGAAAAAATGGCATCTTCAACTCTCGATTGGTCGGAACTAGCGACGGATGCACAATCTAACATAAATCATTACATATATTAGAATGATGATTAGATCATTCAAAAAAATCATTAATGAAAATAAAAACTTAATTATAGTTATACTTACTGCATCCTTTGGGGGTTGAAGAGATCAAATAATTTCGAATTTTTATCAGTTTTGGCTGACAACCATCTCAAGATTCTTGGACAGGAAACTTCTTCCTAGTAGTTCACTTGTTGTCTCAAACAAGGAATGGCTTCAAACGCCCAAGCCTATAAAATAACGCCAATAAATCAAAACCATTATTGAGTAAAAAAAACGAATGATATCATAATAAAAGAAAGAAACATTTACTATGAAAGACCATGGAAAGCCACATAAGTTGACTATCTTTAGCGCTAACGGAGTCAACAAATATTTGACAGTCATTTTGAAGCTTTAATAATCCCAAGGATAGTTGTTAAACCCCTCAAGATACTAGGAGAGCTTTATTAAACCGACGCTTATGTTATTGTTAACGTCTCTCGCAAAAACAATATTATGTACAAACCAAACCAAGCATAATGACTTCTTGTGCTTCTTTGAAAGTCCTTTACCTATCAATGCTTCTATCAAATTATTATTTCTGAAGCTTGGACCAAAAATGGACACCAAGTCGTCATGATCACACAACTTGCCTTTGCCTTTTTCGAGTGTGCAGGGTGTTTTTTTGGGTTAGAATAGGTATAAATTGAGGAGGATAAACTATGGCAAACTCCTTCCAACCAAAACAAATAGGCATGCCATAGTAATTTATCCACATCTCATCCATCTTATCTTTGTTTTCATACATAAACCTACGCTTGAGAAGTTCATATACCATTTTTATTTGGAAACGAGCATTGTTATCCTCCGGTAAATCAAGGTATTTTCCAAAGCAGCTGTCCCTGAAATAAGCATCCAATTTTTGTCCTTGAAGTATTTTTCTAAAGGCGTCAAAAGATTTTTCCATGGATGACTTAACCACGAAATTACCCATTAAATCTGTGGCACCATCGTACTGCATTCTCACAGGATAACGATAAATACTGAAAGTTTTGACCAACTCTTCGGTGGAAGGTCTATTAGCATTTGGATCATCTCTTTTGAAACATTCCTCCTTCCCATGTTCATCATATTCTGCTCCTGATTGAGATAACGCTTGTAAAGCAAGCTCATAGAGTGGTGGATGTAGCTTGGCTACTTCACTTCTTTCTTTATTTGAACTTGATTCGATTTCTATTTTTTTGGGAGTCATATTATCTAAAACCAACAGGAATATAAAAAAAATATTATAGTTGATTAATGCATCGTTAAAAAGGGATAACGGTAAATCTAACAAGCAAAATAGTAAAATAACATTTCCAATAGCTCAATGATCTGTTGCACCAGGTAGTATATCTATTGCATCATAGAACCAAGCTATTTTAGCAGATGAGTAATCTGTTGCAATAATACAAAATATGTCACTTATCTTTTAAGATAGATGAATGGTCTGTGCAACAGATCACACATTATTACAATGTATGAGTGATATGTTGGAACAGTTAAATAATTTGTTGCAATGGATGAGTAATTTGTTGCAATAATACAAAACATATTACTCATCTGTTGAGAAAAATGAATGGTCTATGCAGTATATCATACATCTGTTACAACATCATTTGTTCCAACATATGAGTAATCTGTTGGAATAGTTAAATAACCTATAGCAACGGCTGAGTAATCTGTTACGACAATACAAAATATATCACTCATCTGTTGAGAAGGATGAATGGTCTGTGAAACAGATCACACATCTTTTGCAACATATGAGTGATTTGTCAAAATAGTTAAATAACCTACAGCAATGGCTGAGTAATCTATTGTGACAATTCAAAATATATCACTCATATGTTGAGAAAGATGAATGGTTTGTGTAACAGGTCGCACATCTTTTGCAACACATGAATGATCTGTTAGAACAGTTATCAACGATCAATATTATTTAGATTTCTTCCAACATAAGGGTCATCTATCATGGTAGATGAATGTTCAGTCAGAAAAATCAAGTCTTAGACATGTCCTGTTGGAAGAGTTGATAGATTTTATCCAACAGGAGGTTAATCTGCTGCATCAAGTCTTTAATCCTATGGTTTCTTCGTTGTATCAGATGTTTAATCTGTTGCATCAGATTTTGTTATCTGATAGTTTCTCTGTTGCATCCGATAGTAAATTTACTATATCCGATGGTTAATCTGTTGCAATATATGGTTAATCTGTTGCTTCAGAAAGTTAAACTGTTGCATCATATGTTAAATCTGTTGCATCAAATTTTTTATTCTATGGTTCCTCTATTGCATCAGATGATTAATTTATTGTATCAGAATTTTTATCTAATGGTTCCTCTGTTGCTTCAGATAGTTGATCTGTTGCATCATATGATAAATCTGTTGCATTAGATGATTAATATGTTGCACCATATGGAAAATCTATTAGAGAAAAAAAATAGTAGCATGATTTTTTTAACAGAAAAATAGCAATATCACCATTTTTACCAAGAACAAGAACAGAAAAAATCAACTCAAATCGTTGTTTTGTTTGTATAAACACAAACAATGAAAATCAAACTTCAAAAAAATGCAACAAACAATAAAAAATCATAATTCACTTCGAAAAGAGAAGAGAAAAAATATCAAAAATTAGGATTTTATTCAGACCACATTTCAAATTAAAGCAACAAATATTGAAATTGTTAACCAATACTATAAGAGAAATTAGCTCAAGTTTATCATTTTCTTCAAAACTAAAAAGGTCATAATTTTTTACCTGTGAAAGAAACAAAGGAACGATGAAGAATTCGAAGCTGTTGTGGCCGGAGAGTAAGGCTGTCACGTCGATTAAAGTTTGAAGTCAAAAAAAAAACTCGAAGGCCAACTATTTATCATTGGGGGTTGAAGTCGTCGAGGATTGAGAGGAGAAATTTACAGAACTGTTGGTTAAGAGAGAGTTGAGGAAGCTGTCGAGAGAGAGAGAGTAGAGAGACTGGTTGATTTGGATTGAAGAGAGGTGTGGGTTGGGTTGATTTGTATTTTTGAAAAGATTAGAAAGTTTTGAAAATATTAATCAAGTCCACAATTAACTTAATCAAGTTTCTTAATAATGTTTGACATTTTAAGTTGGTCAATGTCACCAATCCTTCATTCAAGACTTAAAAGACACTTTTTATTCAATTTTCTCTAGAAAGAAAAATTAATATCCTAATGATGAAATATCATGACTATCGATACGGCTTGAACCCTGTGAATAGTGGAAACTTTAGTGAACCGAACTGACCTTTTTATTTTTTCAAGACTATCGATACTAAAAATTGAAGATCAATGTCCTTATCTTAATAACAATTATATATAAATGGAAAATGGTGAAGTTGAGGAATTCAAACCAACTTTATCTTCTAAACAATAACTCAGCAGGTAAATATATATGAAACTGCAAATGGGTATTCTGAAAAATGGTCTATGTAATATTATAGAAGATTCTGTGCATATATTGATCGATTTGTTTACTTTTTTTTATAAAGATTTGGGGATGGAGGAAGAGAAAATGATATGGAGTAGAGATGAGACATGAATATCTGCGCTTCTCTGTAGTATTATTTTCGATTGAGGTTCTGTTGCCGCGCGACAATGATGGTGAAAGAGATCATTCCCAAGTATTATTGAAAGTTAAAGGAGAATTGAAAGCCTTCACTTCAGACATTAGAAAGAAATTAGATAGAAAAATAATAACATCAACCTAAAATTTAAGCCGTGAAATAGAATTGGAAGAAATTTGAGCAAAGATTGAAAAAAATAGAACTGAAATTTAAACACCCAACGAAGAAGATATTTTA
>NC_061111.1:30998282-31012389 GCF_002878395.1 Capsicum annuum
AAAAAAATAGAACTGAAATTTAAACACCCAACGAAGAAGATATTTTAAAATTTTGAAGAATAAATACAAATAAATACACAGATTAAAGACCAATAAAAGACACTAAAGGAAGTGAATGAATGTCGGCAGAATATTAAACATCAACCATGAAATTGAGAAATCTAATTGAAAAAATATTAGGTATAGGTAAAAGATTGAGATGAAAATTACTTAGAAATTGCAAAACCCATGTCATTCAAAAGAAGTCAAAAGAATCGACTTTGAAAGTGTGGAGGAGAAAGTATTTCTTTCATACTGTGTTGTTGAGGGAGAGTTTCTCCAGTATTAAAATAAAAGAGATCAAAAAATGGACATTTCTAGATTTATATGGAGAAATCAGAAAAGCAACGTGGATTGAACTTACAATACCGTGGATTGAACTAACAATAACTTTTACAATTGTGCGAAATGACGTTGTTAGCCCTGTTCGTTCTGCATATTCATAGTTTTACCTGTGGTCGTCCTAGAACTTCCTTTTCTATATAGTAGAAAATGTTGTAAAGTATATTTAAATACAACAACAACAACAATAATATGTTATTTACTACAATGAAATATGTCATATGTGCAGCAGCAGCAACAACAACAACAACAAAAACAACAACAACAACAACAACAACAACAACAACAATAACAGCATCAGCAACACCAACACCAACACCAACAACAACAAACAACAACAACAAAATTTCAAACTTATCACTTCTAAAATTTAAATGTTATAATATATATTTAAATACAACAACAACAACAATAATATGTTATTACTATGATGAAATATGTCATATGTGCAGCAGCACCACCACCACTACCAACAGCAGCAACAACAATAGCACCACCACCACCACCAACAACAACAACAATACTTTCTTGATCTCTCTTATATATATACTCCTACAACAATATATTATGTTATGGTTAATTTATTTACGACACTCTTCATATTTTTCATTTTATAACTTTATTTTTTATTCAACATTTCTTTTATATGCAAATCGTGATCAGGTAACAAGATAGTTTTCTTTTATGTTATCTAGACTTGAATTCAACTAAGTGAAAATTTTCGTTTTTACTTTATAAAACTAAAATTATAGAAGAAATATACATACTATTTGATTAAAATAATGAAGAGAAACATTGATAATCATACATGTATATCTTTAAATTTATGCATGCATGCATATAAACTATTAAGAATTTTTAAATTCTTTTCTTTCTTTATTTCTTAACGTGGTTATTAAAGAAGAAGAAAAGATATTACTATCAATATTAACTTATTAGAATTTGAAGGCTAAATGTAATAGTTCGGATTTTCAGTTTTATAATATTTTGATATTTTAAAATTTAATGACATGTATAACTTTTTTCTATCTTATTTTTTATCTTCTCTTATTCTCAAGACAATAATTCATTTATTAAAATCTAAACAAGATTCATAAGAGTTCAATAATTTATGAATACAAAAAAAAGGAGTAATTATGTGGTTAATTTTAATTTAAATGGATGAAATAAAATTCTCTTTTCAATTGAAATAGAATTTTGTATATTTGTTATTTAAATATTCTACAAAAAAATATAATCTTATCTTGCAATGTACGTTAAGTCATTATTTTTATCATCACTTTGTACACTTTATGGAGTAGAAAACTTTTAAATAACAAATATTCTAAACTAAATCTTTTTAAAATTCAAAGCATATTTTGAAATATATTCCTTTTTAATGAATTTTAAATGATTTATAGCTTTACATTATAGTCAGTGCATTATAACATTGCAACATCAATGCGTTCAAATTCAAATATACTTGAGGCAAAAAAAATTATTGTATTTATTAACCACCATAAAATATATTTTTGTAATTTTTTTAATGTAAACTCAAATATTATAATAAGAGTTAAATTGATATATTATTTTTTTAATTAATAAAGATTTAAAATTGAATTGATTAGCACAAACTAAATGATAGGTCAGTTTATCTAATTTATATTACATTTGTGAGTAGTATTTTTCAAGAGCATGTCGCTTTTCTTGGCTTGATGTCTATAATTTATATTGCTTAATTTTCTTTAGTTGTAACATGGTTCAAGAAGTTAAAATTAAAACTAAGTTTACTTAGCTTATAATCTCTATTTATTAGTATGTTATTATATTCTTCATCCTAATTATGTGACACTGTTCAGATTTAGAGAGTCAAATAGTTTAATTTTGATCAAAAATTCGGACAAAGAATCTTTATGTTTTATAAATAAAATTTGTATATATTTGAAAATTGTGTAAAAAATACTATAAGTTATAATAATTGATAACCGATAATCCAAGATATTTAAAAATATATGAAAAATTATGGTAAAAAAAGTCTTATTTAAATTTTAAATCTGAACAGTATCACAAAAATTTGGATATAGAGAATAAAAAGTAAGTAATGAACAATAATGAGATAAACATCCAGTACCCCCTCGAACTATGATCAAAGTTGCCACGACATACTCCAACTTCACATGGATCCTATGATCCCTAAACTCAATTTTAGCGTATTTTTATCATCCTTTTATGTCGATATGACACCTTATTACATAAAAATGAGGCCCACATCAAAACGTGTCACGTCAACTAAAAAGGTACCACATAAACTAAAAAGTGTGATAAAGTAAACTAAAATTGAGTTCGAAGGGGGGGATAGGACCCCTGTAAAGTTGGAGTGTGTCATAACAAATTTGTTCATAATTCAGGGGGTACTAAATGATTTACTCAAAAATAATATAAGTCAAATGACTATTTAATATAAATTTCTTTGCAATATAACAAGTAATAGTTATAAGGCGTATAGGCAAGCAAACTAGAAAATAATTTTTTCCTCTGTCATTTTGTGAACAGTGTGTTCTAAAGTTACATAATTATTCTCTAATTATTTTTTAAAGAAATTTTATCTTCAATAATTTTTACTATCTAAATATGTAAATCAAATTTAATTAATTTTAAATACTAGATAAAATCTAAATTGCAATAGCTTATCTATTTTTATTTGAACTTGATAAGAAAGGTAAATCTATGGATAACACTAGATACAAGAACTAATATTTAAAAAAAAAAAAAGTGATGATGACTAAAACTCAAGCAACAACTCAAATTTTTATATTGATAATTTCTCATGTTGGTAATTTTTATAGTTTAATTTTTTGATTGAAAAAGGTAAATGTTTAATTACAAATTAAAATCATATATTTTCAATGATGTAGCTTATATTATAATTAAATATGATGTACATAGATGCACATATAAATTCTTTTTCATAATAATGAATTCATGATTTGATTTTCTTTAAAATTCATATTCCAGAAATTTATATGCATTGTAATTTTTTTAGAGAAAAATAAAGTAATTAAAATACAATAGTAGAATAATGCATACCAAGAGAGGGGGTGGGGTGGGGTGAGGTGAGGTCATTTTGAACTAATTTGAGAAATAATGAAGTAATTAGATACTATACATATTACTATTCATAAATTTTAAAATGATAAAAATAAAAATATCAATATTAATAATCTAATATTTTTAAATTATGAAGAATATAATAACAAAAATATAAAACATAATTTTTTTCACAATTACTTGATTGTTTTTTACTGACACAAATTTAATTAGAGGTGGATGTGGGGGGAGTTGAGAGAGAATTTTAACAATCTATAATTAACAAAAATCTAAAAAATAAAAAGTTTTTCTAAATTATATGATTAATTTTTGTCATGGCCCAAAATCCAAGGGTCATGGTGTCACTCGTCGCGGCGAATCTTGACGAGTACACCTATCACCCAAACTGATACACAAGGGGGAAGACAAAAATACCCCCAAGGTAGGGTTTCTAGTACTAAGTCGAACCACATAAGTAATTATAACAATGTAGAAAGAACGCATCCAAATACTATACATTGGCAAAACTATGTGTAAATAGTGTAAGAACTTCTAATATAATCCATGAGTCGAATATACAGGAAATAACCACCAAGAAACAATCTCTGTCTCTGAATACTAATAAAGATATAACTAATACAGAAGGATAGAGGTGAACTCTGGATGTAGGAATGTCCAACCACTACCTTGAGAAATCTGAAGGCACCCGAAATCAATTAGTCTGAGGCGCACCCGAACCTGAAGCTGCACCAAAAGAGTGAAGTAGGAGTGAGTACGGTCCACTTGTACTTAGTAGGTATCATAGGCCGACCAAGCAAAGTAAAAATAAATCATAGAAAATACACACTAAGGGCACACCACATACAATCAGAAAATGTCGCACAACGGTAACCCACACCGCTTGCACTAACAGTTCTAATATATCACATATATTGCAACAACACACCAAGATAGAACACAAGAATACGTTATATCACACACAAGTAGAACAAGGGAGAACATATAGATACAAGATCATCAAATACAAGTAAAGGAAGATAAGACAAATACATAGATGACAAGTCAATATTATGATGATAATGCACGAGGTCATTGCACAACCTCCGAAAATGTTGCACAATTCCCGTATACACCCACAGAAACAATACTCACAACGTGGGACCCATAGGGGGTTCGTCAATTCATATACAATCCATATATTAATATCTCTTCCCCAGCACATCCCTTGGAGAGGGTTATAAAATCTGATGTTTCCAGTATTTTCAAAATTTTTAGTATTTCCAGTATTTTCAATATTTCCAAAGCACATAGGACACAAATTAAATATGTTAAACAACAAAAACAAGTATATACAAAACATACAACAAACAAGTGAAATTATGCGTATGATGCCATAAGGATAATAATGCAATGTTCATGACCCATAATAATGAGTATTTCCACAACCAACCACATGAGGTATTTTCACAACCAATCATAACAATACATTTTCACAACCACGTGAGCCAATATCCACTCATTGATTCCATCATCCATGAATTTCCACATGTTTCACATGCCAACAAGTATGAATATATCACAATACACTAATGGTACCACATTAGACATTTCAACAACACAATATAATTATTTGTATGTATTCAAGGATATCAATATCACATAGGACTCCCACACGATCATAAATATCACATAATATCTCATTTTCAACAATTACGTCACATATAGGCTCCCACACGGGCACAACACATAGATAACAATTTTTCATGATTAGCTCACATCCTTAACATGCATTTTGTACTATCATTCACTACCTAACCCAGTCTGACAGAGTTAAGTCATAACCTACCTCGAATGACTAAATCGATCTGCTACACTTTGAATTCACGATCTTACTTTTTACAAATAATTATGAATTCTACTAAAAACATCAAATATAAAATATGTGTGTCAAAACAAAACCAATGACACCCATATTGACTACTTTTAATTCGGGATCAAAACGAACATCCGAAATGAATTTTCAAAAAAGAAAAAAATCGTAACTTTATTTCAAAAATATGTTTCCTAAATTTTTAGGAACCTTCATCTAAAAACTCAAGTCAAATCGAATAAAAAACGAGGTTCAAATAAAAGAAAAATCACTTTAAAGCTTTACAAGGTAACATTTTTAAAATTCGGGTTAAAATCAAGACTCGGAGTTGTTTTGAAGATTAAATTGATGAAAAACTAGTAATTATAAGAGTAAAATATTATTCAAGTGAAAAGGAGTGAAATTGGGATTTAAAATCCAGCCTTAAGATTTTTGGGGTTTTGAAAAATTAATCAAAAAATTACTAAGAAAATGGGTGATTTCTTACCTTAAATTCGTAAGAAAATCAAGAAATAAATGTTAATCTAACTTCCCAAGTTCCCACAAGCTTTACTTTTAAGCTCTCACACTATTTTAGGATTTAACTCCTAAGAGAAAAAGTGAAAGAATGAGCAAAATGAGCAAAATGAGAGGGGGAAATATGATTCTTTTTTGGTAAACGAAAATTTCATTTCACCAAAATTGTTCATTACAAACCTAGGTGATTGCTGACCAATCACCTCTCATCTCATAATTCTACTCATACAATTAACTTCTGGCTATCTAGGAGTACATCAAGGATAAGTATTAAGGTTCTGCAAGTGTTTGTGTCATTTAATTACAAAGTATCCTTTAGTATGTATATGCAGTGCTATATCTCTACAAATTTTATCACTAGAATAAGTTCCCTTTCTAAAATCTGAGTGTGTTCCTGGTTGTCCAGATGGAGTAAATCATCATGCTGAAAAATGCTGCTACTACTTCTCTGAACCCCACTTCATGTTTTAGTCCTGTCATCAACCATTGCACCTCTGTATTCTAGCTTCCAATTTTTCTAACTTTTCCAAGCCAAGTAAGTAGTCTTCTCCAGATACCCTTAGTGATGCTACACTCAAAAAATAAATGGTCGATTAGTTCATCTGCTGCATCACAGAATACACAAGTTTTAGGGACTTGTATGCCAATCTTTAGTAGTCTCTTTGTCATAGAGCTAACCACAAGTTGAATTTGTGACTAGGCTGCATGTGAGGTTGTAGAATCATCTTCTTCCATGCTACTTTAGGGTACTGAGGTATCTGTAATAAGTACAACATCTTGATGCCGAATTTCTCTCCTTTCTGCAGTTGCATCAACCTATCCAACATGTGTCCTTGCAATTGTTGTGTCTCTATAACCAGTTTCCCGGTATTCAATATCTTCCTAATTACCCAAGAGACACTTTTAGGTAGAGGGATTTGTTCCAACTCCTGCTGCTTTATATAGAAGTATGGAGCCATTTTATCCACAAGCAATCTTTTTTCATTGCTACTGCCCATAGATGTCTTGCTATTGCAGCCTTGTTCCATAGGTATGAGTTGATCACATTCAGCCCTCCTGCACCCTGTGGTAAACATACTTTCTCCCAAGAGACAAGTGTCTTTTAAGAGATTTCATTCTTGCCAGTCCACAAGTATGTTCTACATATTATCTCAATGCACTTCAGTACCTTTTTGGGGATCAAAAATACCTGTACCCAGTATGCCTGCATACCAAATACCACTGCCTGGATTAATTGAAGCCTTCCTGCATAGCTTAATAATCTTACAAACCAGCAAGTGATCTTTGTTGTTATCTTCTCAACCAAGGTCCAACATAGAGCAATTGATAGCTTCCTGGTAGCAATAGGTACTCCCAGGTATTTGAATGGAAATGTTCCAGCACTATAGCCTCTCTTCTGAAGAATGCCCCTCTTCAAGTTATCTGATATACCAGCCAGGAATAAAGAGCTTTTATCTACATTTACTTGCAAACCTGATGACGCGTCCTATTTCGAACCGGTCGAAACAGCACACAACGTATGGTGGCTATGTGTTTAATGCGACTTTTAGGTTTTGAAAATTCATTTTTTTTAGAGTTGCCACCTAACTTTTTAGGAAAATTAGGAAAAATCATTTTTTATGTAGAAAATTCTGTTTTGGTCTATCGAAAACATTTGAGATTCTGAGTAAGGGCTTTGATTACTCAAGGGAAAGGTGTTAGGCACCCCTCAGAGCCTATCCGAAGATAGTCCTTACGCTTAGTTTAGGAAAATGTTAGGAAAAACTCTATTTTTGTCATTTGCTTAAAATGGTGAGAAGAAAACTTTCTTATTATTTATTATTCAAAAGAAAATTTAAAGTACATCAAACATGACGCTACCACATACAAAAAAAGTAATGCAATTAGCCAAAATATACATGCGTTTTAAGTATGAAAAGGATGATACTATAATTTTCTACATATTGAAAAATTTTAAATCTTGTAATTCTACAAGAGACATTGAAAGAATATGTGGATTAAACTATAATTATTAATAAAGTAAATAAAATATTTTGTGAAACGTACTTCCAAGAGTGTGAAAAATAAGTGTTGATTTATAGAGATGTCGAAACTATGTAAAATAATAATGATAATAATAACAATTATGATAATAATAATAATGAATTAAAATAATGACGATAGTTTCGGTATGACAATAATAATAATAATAATAATAATAATAATAATAATAATAATAATAATAATTGTAAATATATGGTGTAAATAATAACAGTAATAATAGGTATGATGTAAAATAGTTATTATGAAAACAATACGATGTACCTAGCATGTGGTAGCGAAAGAATGTATTTACCTCACGTTTTATAATCTTTCGAGAATCTGAAAACTCGAAGGTACATTAAAAATAGAAAATAGCTCAAACGTTATAGTTATGTACTAAAAGAGAAGTTAAAGTTGGTGAATAAACTCTATTGGAAAAATCTAAAATTTTGACGACTTTCTCGATAAAATTAAAACTGAAAATCTATTTATTTATCTTTTGTTATAGTTTAAAGAAAAATGTGAAGGTCGCTATGCTAATCTCATTTAAGATATCGATAAGGAGTTTTTTCAAAAGAATTAGCAGATTATGGAAAAAATATTTTCCTTAGCGATAGCCGCGTGTTATTTGCGAAAGTTGAAATGTTAAAACCACTTCTAAAGGATCGACAATTAACAAGATAGCATAAATAATAATTAAGTAAAGTTAACTAAAAAAAATTCAATAACAAGAGTATCGTTCTAAAACTCAACATGACAAGTATAAATTAAATTCAAAGAAGATAAGAGATACTAGACTCCATTTAGGAGCTTGGGCTTCTAATTTGCACAATTCCGAAGCTCTGCGATCCTAGCAATGTTTGACCCGAAGCTTGGGTCAAAAAGGAGTTCCGCAGCGGAACTCCAACTCCTCAGTTCACAGGTGAAATTAAGAGAAGATAAAGATTAGTAACTAATCGGGTGATTGGAGAACAAATTGAATAAAGAGCATATGCAGAGACATGTATACATACTAAGTATTAAAAAAGAAGCTTATTATTAGCCAAGGAATGCCCTATGTTTCAACTAAACAGATAGCAATAGTTATTTAACTTAACACGCATAGAACTTAAATAATTGAGAAAAATATATGACCTTATTTATGCTAATTTTAATTAAAAAAAAAAACTTCTTATGTTAATCGCAAAAGCAAGGTTTATTTCACAACTACATCAAATAAGTTTCTAACAAATTCCTTAACCCAAACCGGGAGCGAAACATTAGGTCCTTCACTCGAGAGTAGATTCAAAGTAGCCTCTCAAGTGTATACCGGAACTGTTTTGGTTCTTCTGTATTTTTCATGAAATTAGTACCTAAATTTCAGATTAATTCAAGCGAACTTCTAAAAGAAACTGTTCTAGCATTAAACATTCTTGCACCTCTATACTCAAACAAGAAGAGCATCAAAGTGTACCAGATGTTACACTGAAGCACAACTATTTGGACCATTAAACTTCCTGATGCATCACCACACGTTCCCTTTAACAAAGGAATCCCCATAACCAAAGCGTTTGGTAAAGTGGAAAGTGAAAACAAAGTATTGGGACCATTCAAGAGACAAGATTCAAACTTTTCACTTCATAAAATAAAATACAGACCAGAAAAGCTGATTCTTGATCACAAAAAAAACTCTCATGGGATTTTGCAAGAACACGAGAATCAAACTTTTCACTTCACAACACAAAGTAGATATCAAAGGGATTTTTGGAAAAAACTCACATGGGTTCTTCAGGAACACAAAAAGATTTCAAACTTTCACTTACAAAGCAAAGTAAAGATCAAAAACTATTCATAAGGGACTTTCAAGAACACAAAAAACATATCAAAACTTTGCTTCAAGAACAAAACCCCACTAGAGTTTTTCTCTATTACTTCACTACTAAACCATTAATACCAGGAAATGTGAGTGGACCTTTAAGGTTAAAGAAAGATATTGCTACAATAAAACAGCTAACACCTACTAGTGATTTTGTGTGTGGGAGGTGGTAAGTGTCCCGTGGAATTAGTCAAGGAATTTTCAAGAAGAGGAATACAAAAATGGCAAATACACGGATGACAAAAATAAAGGAAACATGGATTATCTTAAAGAGGAAGTATGAGCTTTATGAGTGTTGGGTTGTTTCCAGCACAAAGTCATGAATAAGAGTTCAATCTTTCAACCAAATTTTCAATCTTTCAACCAAATTTGACCCCTTAAATTCATTAAAGAAGTTGGCAAGTAGTTGCTGGGAGCAATACAAATTTTAAAATCATTTCTTATTAAGTATAGGGTAATTAACATGGGTCACTAGTTTTGAAACCCAATCGAATTTTAATGAAATCCAAGCACTTGGTGAAAATGACTCATTCTATAAATTAATAAACTTACCTGTAGGCATATACATCTTCTTTCTATATAAAGTCCAAGTTAAACATTATTGCGATTGAACACAATGAACTAACTTTATTGCCATTCTTTAGAGAAATGGATGAAAGCCTTTCCGAATCAAATACGATAAAGACCATATTTATAACAAACAAGTACTCACAATATGGCAAAATGCAATATAAACAAAGAACAAGCAGTATCCATCACATAAAATTAATTCTCAACTAACTTTTGTTTCCAACAGTCGTACAATTACACGAAGGCACAGACGACATAATCACAGACCCATGTATTCGCATACGAAGTAAAAACATTAAAAAAAAACAGCAAAATCTGGGAAAAAACACCACAACAACATACCTTTAATCCAATTCCACAAAAAACAAATCTATTTTCTTTTTGCCTTAAAATCATATAGATCTTATTTTTCGCAAAAAGAAAAATATCTACAATGCTTACAACAAATTTAAGAACGCAACGACATCACAAGTTCAATTAAACTGAGCGAGAAAAAGAGGTGAATATCGAAGTTAAAGTAGGCAGACCCGCACCTTTTTGAGGGCAGCAAATTGGAGCGACGACGACAAGGATTCTTCAACGGCGACTTCAACTCCAAGGATTTCGAATGTCTGCGATCTAATTTGCTCTACTTTCACTGTTTTTAATACTAATTTTTCGCTCGTTTTCTTCCAATTTTCGACCTTCAAAGCTTGTCTTTTCTAGGATTGAAGAACATCCTATTTATATGCCAAATCCGGACTCAAAGGTCCGGATTTGAAGCCAAAATTAAAGCAAATTGAGATAGGATTTTGAAATTCAAATCTAAGTCTCCATTTTTCCACAACTATCATGATGGAATGCAAGATTTTTCAACTCTTATCCCCAATTTTGTGTTGATTTTCACTGTTGCGCGGATTTTTGGGGTGCAGGAGATGGTTGTGCAGTGGTAGCTGGAGGTTTGTCGGCTATGGTTTGCTAGGGTGGTGGTGGAGGAGAAGAGAGAAGAAAGAAGGGGAGAGGAGAGGAGAGGAGAGAGGGCCATTGTTGCTTTTGTGTTCTGAATTGAAAAGATAGAAGAGATGGGAGATGGTCACTGAAAGTGGTATTGCTGATTTTGCTGACTAAAATATGGGTCGTCCGATTGTTTGATCGGACGGTCTAAATTTAATATAAAGATAAAATAAATAAATTATATATATATATATATATATATATATATATATATATATATATAAAAATAAGTATATAATTAGAATTTTTAAGATCATTGGACATGAAATTTTGACGGACTCGATTAATTTGTGCTAGCCGGGTGATTTTTGACTGATTTTGATTCGTTTGATATTTTAATCGGATGATCTTGAAGAGATTACCCCTTAAAAATAATAAAAGGGAAAATGTATGTACATATAGACAAATATATGAAAAATTGATTTGAAACGACTATTTTTCTAATTCGTTTGATACTTGATCAGACGATTTGAATTTAATTTAAAGAGAAGAGAAAAAGGGAGAAAATAAATAGATAATTAATTAAATAGAAATAAATTATATATATCTACATATATATAAAAATAACTAAAAAATTTCAGAATCCTTTGAATTTAAAATAAATCGACGGATCAGATTAAATTGTATCGGTTGAAGTGGAATGGCAAAGCGGGCATAGAAATTATACTATGTTTCAGACTAATTTTTAGACTCTTGGTTGAAACTTATAGAATAAGGGTTGGGTTCGGATGAAATAAAAATTAAAGTTGGATTATTGTTGGTCCGAATACTCTTTTCCTACAGAAATTAATTTTATCAATGCTTCTTATAATCCTAAAATTATTTTTTGATTCGTACATTCATAAATTACAGACATAATTTGAATACGCGTCTAATTTAATATATTTATTTTTTAGATTTATCTAATATTAACAAAACATACTTGTATGTGTGTAACAATAAGAATATAAATAAATATATCTGAAATAATAATATAATAAAAAATATATTTATCTTATATAACAAAATATACATATGTATGCGGTCACAATATAGCTTTAAAAGAAATAAAAGATGCGAATGCGATTACCAAAAGATACATTGATGTTAAAATATTTAATTATATTTGATTAAAATATTTATTTATAATAAAAAATAAATTTCCTTTATTTTAAAAATTTGTAGAAATAGAGAAAGAAAAAATAAGAATCTTATTTCTTATTTAATTTTTTGAAAATTAGTTAGGGACAAGAACATCGAAGAAATTAATTAAAGGGAAAGAACGAGCCAAAATAGGGTATCAACACCTGACACTGAAGAGAACCTCCTAAATGTCTAGTTAAGAAATCTGATGGACCCTATTTCAGCTTTATAAAACATCAGTAGATCATCAGCAAAGCAGACATGTATAGCCCCCACTTTCTTGCATCTAGGGTGGAGTTGGAAGTTCTTATTCCTGGCCAACTGCTTTAGTAACCTGTTTAAGTATTCTATAGCACGTACAAACAGGTAAGGTGACATTGGGTCACCTTGCCCGATACCCCTCCTGTCTTGGAATGACTCAGTTAGCCCACCATTTATAGTTAAGGAATAAGAAACAATGGTTATATATACGCCATTATCCATTCTACAAACTTACTAGGAAATCCTATCTCTATCATTAATCTTCTCAAGAATGACCAATCTAGTGAATCATAAGTCTTTCCGATGTCTACTTTGAGAACACACCTTGGAGATATGTCTTTTCTATTATAGCCTTTGAATAACTCATGAGCAAATATGATGTTGTCAGTAATGCATCTCCCCTCAATAAAGGCTGATTGTGCATTCCTTATTAGATCCCTTATAACACTCTTCAATCTTCTAGTAATCACTTTAGTGATCATCTTATACATAGTTGTACAACAAGCATTATGTCTATAATCTTTTACATGAGTAGGGGAAGGTACTTTAGGGATCAAAGTTATTGCAGTACAGTTGATTCTTTGAAATGAATCACAACATTCAATAGACTAGAGTGTACCTCATCACAGCATGTAGTGAAGAATTCAATGGGAAAACCATCAACTCTTGAGGCTTTCTCCTTTGGCATCTTCTTGATTGTTGTTTTTACCTCCTCAGTTGTTACCTACTGATCAAATTCATCTGTTACTTTCTAGTTAAACAGTAGCTTTCTTGAATTACCTCAACATCTGGACAAGGGTGCGTCTCCCCTTCTTTCCCCATTAGATTGGAGAAGAATAAAATAAACTCAGCTTCTATGTCCTCAGGTTCAGTTAACTTGACCCCAGTCTCATTGTGAACAAAAGTAGTAGTGTTAATACTTGATATCATCTTCCACTGAGCATGGAAATATCTTGTATTTGAGTCACCACTTTGTATCTATGAGGCTCTTGCTTTCTGTCTTATCACCTGCTCTTCTACTTTGCTCCACTTCTTCATTTATGCCAATGCTAGCTTTTCCTGTTCACAAAATTGAGCATTACAAGGGCTCACAGCAATTCCTTCTTGCACCACTTCTAGTGTTTTCCTGAAATTTTCTAAATGTTGTTGGTACGCCGCAAGGTACTTGTTCAAGTCCTTAATAGTTATCTTCACAACCTTCAGCTTATTCCAGATAATCTGCATTGGATCACCAGTTATCCTCTTAGCCCAAGCCTCTTACACCTTCTTTTTGAACTCAGGATGGTTCATCACGGTAGAGTATAGTTTAAAAGGCTTTGGATACAATGCTTTGGGTGTTGTTTGCAGCAATTGATCATAATTAGAGAGTGATCTTACACCCCTGGAATCATATAGTTAGCCTTAATATGCCCCTGATTCTGCAACCACCAGTAGTTCCCATGTGAAGTGGC
>NC_061111.1:31015389-31027295 GCF_002878395.1 Capsicum annuum
TTCACTATATACTAAAAATAAATGTCCAATAATACTTGTTCAGTTTGAAAAATATAGTTTATTTTTTTTTGCTCATTTTACTCTTGCTATTAAATATTATTTATCATTCAATATATTTTTCAAGAGATTAAATTTATTATATTCAAAACATAATATAGTAAACTTACCTCTATTATCTATTGTTACTTAACTTGTGTGTCAAATCAATAGTAGACAAAATTGTTAGACTGATGAAGTAACATTTTAGTAATCTATTGTAACGCCCCGAATCTGGTATCCGAAACGCTACACGATGCTCATGACCCTGAAGGACCACAAGCTAACCCATGACTAATATCTATAACTGAGCACTGCATAATATATTGTATAAATGCGGAAAAAGGCTAAAAGGCCATAAGGTTCAAATATCTGATAAAACATAACATCTGGAAATACGGTATATCAATACCAAAACAAAACTGAAATAACTGTTTGAACATGCTATAGTCTGGAAGCCTCTAAACTGTCTAAAAACTGTGGAGTTGATGGGACATGTCCCCAACTAACTCTGGACTACTGAAATAATAAAGAAATAAAATAATCATGCTATCCTTGAATGATGAGGACTCACTGCTAGTCTGGCTGCTGAACGTCTGATCTACTAAGGATGCTTTGGAGCTTGTGCTTCTGAACCTATAGTATAAAATATCATAGCGCAAATGCGTCAGTACGATTGAATGTTGACTGAATAACATGAACAGAGAATACATGCATGAATATGTGAACTGTGACTAAGATCATGATATCACTGAATCTAAATACTGATAACATAAGTTTCGTAGGACTGATATACTATTATCTGAATGACTGTATCTGACAGTCCTATTTCTGGTGAAACTAGCTGAGTTCCGTACTGAGCTGGGTGACTGTATCTGATAGTGCTGAATTTTGTAGAACTATCTGAGTTCTATTACTGAGACTGAGACTGAGACTGTAACTGTGGGAAGTAGTCATCTAACCGACATACCCCAAATAAGATAATATAATTGAGTTGAGGTCCAATCTGTAACTCCAATTGGAAGGGTGTCAATACCACGCCACTGGTAAGGACAAGCTATGAGTAATCCCTCATCTAACAGGTACTCTAAGGAGAATGGTAGGACTCTCATATAACAGGTTAAGCCACCTCATCTACCCTTAACTAGCAGGTTTGATGTCTCAACCTACGCTGGCTATGTAGTTCTGAAGCGCAAGGATTGCTTCTAAGAATCACACCCTCTAATAACAAGTGAGTTCCCATCATTGGGCTCACTCGGTGCTGAATCCTACTCCCATATGGATGGACACTGAACATGATTAAATGAACTAAACAGGGTTGCATTCATTGAGTTCTGTTGGCTGAATAAATATTACTGAGATCTGATAATTGACTGAGATTACTCAGTTTTCCTGAGTCATGAGACTGACTGAATTATACTGAACATGGCTTGACTAGAGTATCTTGAAAACTGACACTGGCTCTAGGCACACAGCTAAATTGTTAGGTACAAGTACCCCAAGGACTCGATGGCATGAAACTGGCAAGACATGACATTTCTTGACACATGACCATAGTCAACAATTCACAGTACAATTATTGGGGGGTTTCATGAAGTATTCACATGCTATAAGCTTACACATGAACAGAAAAACATGTAAACATATCATAATTTCATAAGCCTAATCTCATGAGCATTACGTCAATCCATTATAAAGCATAACAATAACATAGGAGTCATATCGAACATAAAAGAGAAACATAGATTCATCAATTTTGGTCACAAACAAGTCATAAGGCATAATTTCTATTCTCTTAAGCATTTTATCAAACACCTTGCATGTATATCTTTAGGCTTAGGCATGAATATTGAAATAATACATCATGACAGTAATTTACACTTCCAATGCAAAAACTTCAACCACATGCTAACATATTTTCATGATAGTCATAAAAGACTTCAACTTACAAATCAAACAACAACATAAACATGGATATAATTCAATTCATACTATGGAATCCAAAGTTTACATTTCAAATAGGGTTTCTTGAGCTTCATGGGAGAAAGGAACCCATAAATCAACACTTGACATACCTAGATAGATGATTTCTTGAAGATTGGTGGAGAAAAGCTTGAATTCTTGACTTGGAATTAAACACCTAGGGTTTCTTGTTCTTGGCAATTGATTTTTGAGAGAAACCTTAATTTGGTGTTGTGGATGAATAATGAAGTTATGAGCTCTAGTCTGGTATAATTAGGCGTTAAAACGGGTGGGAAAAAACTCAAATACCCTTTTAATAATGGCTTAAAATCACTGATTGGAAGTGGCGACGGTTTGGGCGACGGTCCGTCGCTGGCTCAACGGTCCGCCGGTCCATCCTGTCGTACTTGACCAGAACCTGAACTTTCTGACTCGTCTGCGATGGTCCGTCGCTGGATCGACGGTTCGTCGGTCCTGACCGTCACACTTGGCCAGATTATTGGTTCACTGTCTTAGCTGAGACGGCTTGGGCGACGGTCCGTTGATCTGACCGTCGCTTCTGGGCAGTTCCGATAGTTCTCTGTAAAGCGTCCATAATTTTTTACTCCGATACCGGATTTGGACAAAATTGGTATCGTTGGAAAGCTAATTCAATTTTTCACATGATAAAAAGTTGAAATTGGAAAACTTCTAGCTGATTTAAACATTAATCATTTAGGAAGTCATCACTAACTCTTCTGAAGACTAGATTCGACTTAAAGAAAGTTCGGGGTATTACATCTATGATTTCATTTATTGCTAATTGACTTTACATAAATAACCAAATGAACAAAATACTATAACCAAAAGGATATCACCTATGTAATGATGGGATATCCCTATCATATATGGAACTAAGTTGTTCTATCTTGTGTAAAAATAAGTAATTAAAAATCAGAAGAAGGTGTTATGACTATAAGTCCAGAAATTGTGATTTCTAAGTAACATACATACATACATACATACATACATACATACATACATATATATATATATATATATATATATATATATATATATATATATATATATATTAGATGGGCAGTACGGGCCCAACACTTTATTTTATCTCATCTCAAGAATCTTGCTATTTTTCAAAAACTGCAGGTAAAATGAGAGCATAGTACCTTTATCGAATGCTTGAGTTCAAGAATATTAAAAGAAAACTGCAAAAGTTTTTGACTGTTGATGAAATCTAGTATCCTTCTAAGTATAATGAATAACATTTGAGCAATTTTCTTATGCTTTTCATTCCTTTCACATACAAAACAGAGGGGGAGAGTGAGAAAGAGCTTCTTATCACTACTCCAATTACCATAATGTACAGATCCATAGGTGCTTCATTTTGTAAAATAACATCATCTCTTATAGGAAATTACTTCGCTTTCAACTCAAAAACCTGCATAATGTAAAAATAACAAGAAGAAATCAAATCAGCTATTTGTGTTATTAAGCAACTTATTTCTTTGTGCTAAGTTTTCCTAGTGTAGCCAATCTCAAGATAAATATCCCTCTAGGGAGACCACAGTTATTGCACATCAATTTCCTCCAACTCTCTTTTTGGAATTGACCTCTAAGTTCCACGTATAACTGCTTGGTGGAGAGTTTTTTAGGAACATCAATAAAAATGTTTTTGTTTCTACCACTGTAGCAGTGGATTCATTTCACCCATACTTTTTTTTTTAGCACAGACATTCCAAAATAATATTTTAATTGCAACTTTGTTCCAGGTGGCTATATCAAATACATTTAGACCCAAGTAAAGATTATTTTGTGGAGTAAAGCCTACTTACCTGCTCTTAATATCTCTATTTTAGAGCAAGTCGGTCTAGCTTCTTACTCTTTTACCTTTCAATAAGTCGAAATAGAAAGGGGGGGAAGATATTGTCTGCGTTGTTCAAGTTATAATAGATCTTATCCCTAGCTAGCAAGGCTTTAAAGATTTGTTTTCCCTGAAAAGAGAAAGTTCCTACATGTAGCTTCAATGTCTTCAATAGCCTTCCAACTATGAGAGAAGTAAATTGTGTGCGTGGACAACTAATCCAAAAGGAATCACAACCCATGCTTCACCACCCTTCTTTTAATCCTATTCTCTTGTTGTTGTTTTTTTTCTCTGGGAATGAGAGATGTGAGTAGTTAAGTATAGGATGCTAAATTCAAACCTCTAAAAATGAATTACCACTTCTAGTAAGACATAAGTAGTATGCAGCAAGCTCAACAAGGATCATACCGAAATATTACCTTTGGAGAACATTTCAACCCATTTGTGAGCATTCAGTAAAGCAACATCTTAAAAGGTCGAAACAATTAACCCTCCTACTAGCATAATCAAGCGATTTGAATGACAATGAATAAAAGAAAACTCATTATAAATTAATCCTGGATGATTAATGCATAAGAACAGAATTAACTTGACAGCACAATGTTGTTATGCTATGATAACTTGAGATATTAAGCAAATTTTTTTAGAAGAGCAACATACGAATAAACAGTTGAAAATGTTAAATTATAACTTATTTTTTTCTAATCATGTCAAATTAGATGAATGTCGATGCTAAAAAAAACGGTGAACTTTCAAACGTAATAAGAAAAAATAGAAAGGATGATGACATTTGTAGCTAGGTTTTACTAAAAAAGAAACTATAAGTGAAGTAAATCATCATTTGACCTTTGTTGTATAAAATGTTAAAACTCAATCTTAATGAACCAATATAATAATGCATTATATGAGACTGAATTTCTCTCAGTTCAATCTAAAACTGATCCAACATAAAAAAATCCTCAATTGCCTAACTCGACATTTAGAAACTTAATGGTTGTAAAAGTGGAGGGTCATCCTCGGTCCTTTTGATTAGACCATCTGTTGTTTAACATTATGGATATCTATTTACAGGCTTAATTGATAGATATATTCAATTTTTATTTCATGGGTGTATATAAGTTTTTTTAATTATCGGATTTTTTGACATCAAATTAAACATGATGCAATAGATTCATCTTCATGGCATATTTCCACAGTTTAATTCTTTTAGAAGTACCTTCTCAAAAAGAAAAAAAAAAGAATTTTAGAAGTACTTCCAAAAATTCTTTATATATCTGATAATTATAGCCTTTGGAAAATAGATATCTGATTATCACCGGTACCGAAAGGCATATCTATCAAAAGAACATCTAGGATCCTCCAATCAACTTCCTTTGTCAACTGGTCAAGGGCTTTCATTACCTATAATTGTATATTTGGGTCTAATTGGGCTTCAATAATTATATTCTACCTCTTCAAAGTGTCTCACCCAGCATTAGAATCTTTAGCTCAATTTATAACCTTAAATGTGTTAAGTTGAATAATATTAGTCATCATTTATAGACAAAAACGTACTATAGGCCCTTTCCACACAATTGTTTCCCTTTCGTCTGCAAGAGATCCAATTGATATACATTTAACTTTACAACTTTCAATTGGAATCATCTTCCTATCTACCCAAATAACACAATAAGCAAGCAAGACAAGAAAGAATAATAACAATTACAGCAACTATATGTCTATGCAATTATTATCGGAGGATAGGGCATGTTGATACTAAAATAAAGATATTTAAAGCATCACTATTGCTCAGTTCTAGCTTTCCCTGGAGGTACATTATCAAAGTAATTGAAGGCACATAAATATCCACATCCAGCAATCTAGCTTTAACTCTACACATTTTCTCAAGTGAAACAGCCAAATTAACTGCAAACAAAACATGGTCATTGACCAGGAAACTATTATTGTGAAGCAAATTAAAATCATTATGCAATAATATACTATTGGTGCATCATATATATGAAGTTTTATTTAATGCTCAAAATCTTCATACCTAGCTAAATTCAGTATAAAAAATCATAAGAAAGAAAAGAATAATCAACATTTCTGCCATAAATATCTCAAGCATCCAGTTCGATTGCAATATATACACAAAAATTTAATTTTTATTTTCAGCTAGCTCAGTTTGTTAGAGATAGCCCACGCTTTTGATAGTTTGTTGGAAATTTTTTTTTATAGTTATTCATTGCTCCACTTTGTATAAATACACTCAAATATAACTGTTAAGACGTGAACGAATACAGTCAATTTTAGCTTGTTACATCTTTTTGCTTCTTCCACTCTCTACCAATTTACTTCAGTATTTCAAAAATTTTTGTTATCCTTAACTGAATCTTCGCCTTCTCTGATTTAATCAAAAACTTCTAAAGTTTTGGCATCATAATACCAAGTGTACTAATATTAATAACAAAGACACGATTCAACTAATTTATAAATCAACTACACTAATGGAGGATACAGTATTTAAGTTACAACCACACCAGGCTTAACGACACCAGTTTCAACACAACCAACAGGCACAATTCCAATACCACCAATCTTGTAGACATCCTGAAGTAGGAGATAGAGTGGCTTGTCTAAGGGTCTCTTAGGCTCATTAATCTGGTCAAGAGCCTCAAGTAGGGTTGGGCCTTTGTACCAGCCGAGATTGGTTGATCACTCAATTATGTTGTCTCCTTCAAAACTAGAGAGGGGGACAAATGGGATTTTGTTAGCACTGTATTCAACCTTCTTAAGGTAGGAATAAACTTCCTTCACAATTTCATCATACCTAGCATTGGAGTATTTGGGGGTGGTAGCATTCATCTGCAGAAGTACAAAAAAAAATTAACTAACTTGCAACATCAATTTTTACTTTAACATAAAAGATAACAATAAAATAGACTTTGTTACAGCAACAAATCATTTGCTTGACACCAAGGATGAAAGCAAGCAATGTCTGCTCATAGGTTTATCCATCCTTGGAGATACCAACTTCAAAACCACCAGTGATGGAGTCAATAATAAGGACAACACTGTTAGCCTAGGAGGTACCAGTAATTATATTCTTGATAAAATTCTTGTGTCCAGGGCATCAATCACAGTGCAGTAGTACTTTGTGGTCTCAAACTTCCACAAGGAAATATCAATGGTATTTACACGGTCAGCCTTCTGCTTGTCAAGCACACAAGCATACTTGAAGGACCTCTTGTTCATCTTAGATGTTTTTTTCTCTAATCTTTCAATGACACTTTTGTCAATGCTACCAAGCTTGTAAATCAAATGGCCAGTAGTGGTGAGATTTTTCAAATTACTAAGTCAAAGCTACACAACAATTTTTAAAGCAAATTATATTTCATATGAACATTCACATAAAATCAGGAGACTTCTTCATTGCTTATGTGCCAAATGATCACACATAATACCTCATTAATCGATAAATTAACATCTAAAAGATATATTTATTTTTACGTGAATAATTCATTATTGAAAATAATGTCTTTTGTGAATTCTTAAGATCTGATTGTTAATATTATCAAAATAAAGCATCATAAGATATTTAATCATATATGAAAAGACCTTAAAAAACTACTTGCAGATACACTCGCAATATCAAATAGCATTAGACAGTTCAAAGTAAGAGATTCAACTTGCAACATACAAGTAAGGTTAGAAGAAACAGTTAAAATGGACATTTGATAGGAAGCAGAGAACCACTTGACACAAGATAAGACGCACATCAAACAATGTATTAAAGAACTTCTTTTTATTCAATAAAATAATTTTATTAAATGAAAACACTCAATAATATTGTATACTGAGCATCTAGATTAATCAATCATAAATTGCTTATAGAAATAAGAAAATCATGTCACATTTAGGAACTGTAAAAGAACTAACTCAGCACGAGATCATGAAATAAGTAGCCACTGTCTATTCTCTAATCATCCTCTATGATTTATCCCAAAAGTTAAAGGATAAGCACTCTCCATTTTCATTTACTAAATCAAATTACATTAAGACGACAAATTCAATTTGCAAACATTACTAAAGTCCATTTATTTTTACCAATTAAGGACTTTAACAATTCTAGCAAAAGTCAGAATACTATAACATAACTCCTCAGTTTTCACCAAAATGTTTTTGAATTTATACTTTGCCAGAATATAACAAACAAACTACAATAAATACTACTCAATTCTCAAAAAATTAAGGACAGCTATATGAATCCTCAATTCTATATCAAAGGTCATTCTATATTTTTATCAGACAATGCATAACAAACCAAAAAAGTAAAAATAGAAAAAAATTGGATAAAAGACAAAATAAATTTATTTCATTAATGTATTAAGACATTACTATGCAAAGCAAAAACATATGACAGGAAGAGGTTCAAAGGTCATTTTTCATCTATATGTATCCGATTACAAGTTATATTTTTTGACTTAGAATTAAAAGCTCGCAAAAGAAAAAAATAGTAAGATTTAAAATTTTAAAATCCATCTTTGTCTTAAAGTATCAATCTTTTAACACAAAATTTTAACAGATAAAAGATCTCAACAACAAATAGAAAAAATAGAAAAGAAACAATTCATAAAACTTATAAAATATGCATATGAACTAAACAATCAAAATTTCATAACTAATTGTAAAATCAGGAAACCTTCAATTCATAAAACACACATGGATGAAAATAACATGTACATGAACCAAAAAAGCAAAATCTCACAACTAAAATTCAAGAATCTTTCAGAAGGATAATTAAAAAATTTAACTTTTTCTTAAAGATTCAATCTTTTAACATAAATTTAACTCAATAATGGACCTCAATCCATCCCACTCCACCCGCAAAAAAAGAGATCTTGACAACTAATAACAAAATAAAAAAACTCAATTCATAAAACTCAGAAAATAACATGTACATGAACCAAACCAACAGAATTTCATTGGCCATAGTAGTGACATTACCTGAGAATGAACAACCACAATTATTCCTTTTAGCAATGGCTAGGGATTAAAGATCATTTAAGAGTGAAGAAGAAAGAGAAAGTTGATAAGAGAACTACGATGTGAAAGCTAGAGTTTTGGTACAGTTTATTTTCTGTGCAAAGTAGATACACGTGATTTGATAGGAAATATATAGTACACGTGTTAGTTAAAAAGGAAAAGAAACCAAGTACTAAGGCCAAAAATAATGTACAAATCAGGTAACTTTTTGTATAACCTACTGATATTGTGTTAATGTACAAATCAGGTAATATTTTGTACAACTCATTGATATTGTGTCAGTACTTTTCTTGTTGGCTTATATAATAGGGTGTTATATATATATATAATATTGTACAACCCATTGAGTCAGTTCTTTTCTTATTGGCTTATATAATAGGGTTGTATATACATACACACAAACACACTAGACATCGAAGGGCATATATGTTTTATCTTAATTTATGTTATATGTTTTATCTTAATTTATGTAACACAAATATAATTTAGATAATCAATCATTAAAATAACTAGTTTACGTACCCGCGCGATGCACTACTTTTAATAATTTCGTATAGAGATATCTTGTTAAACTTAAAAAATAATTCAAGTATTATATTATGTTTTAATGAAATTCCTCTTCCTCTCCCCTCCTCCTTCCTTAAACCTCAAACTTTGACCAAATCTATAAAGTAAAAATGTAACGACCTAAAAATTTGGTGAAATATGTGAAATTTGTGATTTTATGTGATTTGACTATTTTACTCCTTTTAATAGTTGCATTATGGTATTTCTGGAGTGTGTTAGTGATTGTCACGGTTCTCGATGTATCTTGGTACCATTTATGCGACATTGTGATTTTTGATGGCTTCAAGAGCCTTATTTTGAACTTATGTGGATATCTTTTGATCCGTGTGATGAATGACAAAATAGACTGTGCCAACAACTTTGAATATAAATTTTAGACTAGGTAGACCATTGATTCGGATTCCAATGCATCCGAGCTCATTTAGACCTGTTGGTCGGAAAGTTAAAAAATTAGAAATATGGGTATGAAACCCACATTTGGTCGAAATGACCTTGGATGAAAATTTGACTTTGCTAATGTGTCTAAAACATCGATTTTAGGGTGGTAACATATTTGATTGGGTTTTATGGCTTTTGAATCTCATTTCGACCCTCGATTTGAAAAATTGTGATTTTGAGTTTCGGAGGTCAATTTTGTGAAGACAATAATTTTTTTTGAAAATATGACATCGCCATTGAGTCCGGAGAATTGAATTTAGTGTGATTACATAGTTCGTTAGTATATATCGGACTCCAAATGAATCCCGGGCACCCCATCAAAATTTGGGTTGGACTTCAAAAATAAACTGCACCAACTCGCGATAGCAGGGCTGCTAATGTATGCTGGTAGTATAAATGGCTCTACAACGGAATACAACATCACGACCACCGGTCATCCTCACGCCAACGAGTAGAGTACCGCAATACCTAGGCCCATTAACCTTTATAAACTTCCTCCCCTGCTAGTTTCAGCCTATCTGGGAGGAAAATGAGCTAGAAGAGTCGAGTCTGATAAAACCCGACCTAGCTGGGAAGAGGATCTCAGGTCGGCCGGAGGACTCACAATTTCCCCGGAGGTTGCAATTCTCTAAAGCTGGAACTTCATCCCAAGCTTCCCCAATCCGAGCTGAAGTGAAAGTAAAAGCAATAAAGGAGCAAGTGAAACCTACAAATCGGAGCTCGCAAATGGGGTAGACACTTACTTATGTACCACCATTGATGAAAGGAGAGAAGCTGATAGTACAGCTAGAGGAAGATGATATACTAATACAGGCCAACCATTGGAGCATAACACTGACAATATGTGTATTGGGAGATACTCCATACTTCAAAACAATGGCAAATTATATAGCCCATATATGGAATTTTGTCTCTAAACCATAGGTACTATACCATGATAATGGCTATTACATTTTCAAATTTGCTACACTAGCTGATAGAGAGCTAGTGATGCAATCAAGGTCATATACATATAGGAACAGATCATTGATCTTGAAGAATTGAATGCTAGACTTTGAATTTAATCCTGACTACCTGAACAAGGTTCTCTTGTGAGTAAAGTTCCCTAGCCTACCTCTGGGTTTTTGGCCGACGGAATCACTGAACAAGTTAGCAAGTGTAGTGGGGAAGCCGATATACACAGATAGGTATACTGCTGAGATGGAACGAA
Source organism: Capsicum annuum (assembly GCF_002878395.1). Taxonomy (NCBI): domain Eukaryota; kingdom Viridiplantae; phylum Streptophyta; class Magnoliopsida; order Solanales; family Solanaceae; genus Capsicum; species Capsicum annuum. Next base: position 31,026,489 of record NC_061111.1, read on the forward strand.
TTTCATAAGCAAGGGTATTAGTTGAGGCTGACATTAGCCATACCTTACCTATACAGGTGGAGCTCAACACCCAAATGGGGACCATACAGCAGGATATTACATATGATTGGATCCCTAAATTTGCAGAGACTGTAAGGATTTAGACATAATGTTGATGAATGTCCATATAAGAAGGGACCTGAGAAAGAAGAGCATGACAACCCTCCCCTACAGCAAGGGAGAAGGAGGAGAAACCATAGACGTAGGAAGGTAATCCAATAATGGGAAGCTAAAGAAACTGATAAGGCCAATCCTGAGCAAATGAAAGAACTAGAGCCAACTATTGACAAGAGCCAATTAGTATAACAGTATGATACTTCTCATTATGCATTGGAAATGAGTGAGCATGCAAACCAGATATTTCCTAGTCCAACTAAGGTTGAAAATATAGTAAAAATTCAAAGTAAAGAAAATGAAATAATAGGTGAGCAAGCAAATACTAGTGCTCGAGGTGGAAGTCAATTCAAACCCTTATGATTGTGTGCTCTTGGAACATTAGATGGCTTAATAAGCCCTTTAAGTAGAAGTAGTTGAAACTCTTTCTGAGGAAGAATAAAATGAAAATTATGGGAATAATTAAAACTAGAGTGAAAAGTCAAAATGCTAATAAAGTCAGAACTAACATAGAAAGAGACTGGAATGCATAGTATAATTATAGTCATACTACAAATGGGAGGATTTGGTTTATCTGGCAAAAACATATTCAGGTAATAGGTACTACAAATGGGGGATCAGTCTATGCACTACAAGGTAGTCAATACGAATACC
>NC_061111.1:31030295-31104480 GCF_002878395.1 Capsicum annuum
TTTTTTTTTAACTGGTGTGATCGCGTCCTTACCTTATATTTTTCCTCATTTTGTCTTTACTTATTTAATAATCTTATTTTATCCTTTACCTGCCTTTTTACGGTAGCTCTACCTCGTGCCCGACTTTTATGGTAGATATATCCAACAATTTGATGTGTGAAATTGTATAAGGATGGAAAATGATTCAATCTATCCGAGCGATATATTCATTAAAACAGTACAATTACGATACGTTATGAAACAATATGTAACAAACATCCAAACAGAGTGTAATTCTACTAGGAACGTGAAATCCATGCTTTGTTTCGTCGTTTATAGATATAGAAAGAAAGTATGGGGATTTTCTTGAATTGTAACGTGCCTTGCATTATGCCACAATGCTAAGATAATTACATTGGAATTTTCAAGGGTAAAGAAAGCATTTTTATTATTCTAGAAAACGTTTTTATTATTCTAGAAAACGTTTGTCGCTCTTTCTTGAGTCTAAAGTTAAGACTTTGAGCATTTTACCACCTCCGATCTTAGAACAGCTAGGTTTTGGGCTCTGTGTTGTCTGTAAAAATAAGAATAACTATTTATTTCAAGTTGTCAACTAGGTCGATAGTGTTTTGAGAAAATGGAAAAGAAAGAGAAAGAATGTTGGCATAGTGTTATATCTTATCATTGTTAACAAAGTTGTAGAGCATTTAGCTAATCAAGGTACTTGTTGGTGAAAATTAGAGGACATTTAGATATGTTAGTTACTCTAGCTGTCCAATATGTTTGACTTGATCACTGAAGTCTTTAATTGGTTTATTTTCATATATGGCCATTAGTGTAAAAGGTGTTCAATACACATTACATGTCATTCATTAATTCATTAAAAAATGTGGACAAGGGGAGAGAGAAAGTTACATAGTTGGCGGCTTAGAGTAATTGGGATACTTTCTCAGTATTTGGGCTTGGGCGTCAAGAATCTAACAATATTTGTTACTGTGCTACCTCAGTGGGATTTGTTACAATCGATCCAGAACAGAAGCTGGATGAGGTTTTAATTTGTATTGCTATGATTTTATTGATTTGGTTTGAGCTTATGATTCTTCTGTCACTTTGAATACCCAACTTGATGCTATGGTATTAGATGATGGTACTTTTAGGGATAGGTAAGAAGAGGATTTTATTGATGTGTATCAGTAAATTTGGAGAAATTCTATCCAAAAGAACTTTGTGAAGAGTGTAAAGAGCTAAGAAAATCAATCATGACCTTTGGCTCTAAACTACGCTAAAAATTGCATTTATATTTAAGATTAACAATGTTCTCCTTCTTGTCTTCAAATATTCTCGTGTATAGTCTTTCCAAACTACCCACCAAACAAGAGAAGCGATGGTGTTCCTTATTGTGAGAATTTACATAAGCCCCTCCTATGACAAGCAAAGATGAAACCAACCGTGAATCTATGTTGCTTAGACTCGTCAAAATGTCAATGGGTGCATGTCGGATTCGCCAAAATTAATGTATTTTGGAAGAATCCGAGACGGGTGCGGCATCAAAACTGAAGAATCCGCGCAACTTAACCGTGAATCTTTGAAAGCATCATCTAATGCCCAATATATTGAAGAAAAAACTAGTGGAATTGGTATAAGAGCAATATTATTGTTCAATCAAACGCATCATAAAACCTTGCCAATTGGAATCTGTGGAAGGGCAAGGTGTTATCCTTTGATGAGGGTCATCTTATTTAGCAATTAGCGTCGGACTCTCTTCCTTTCTTCTTATCAAATCGAACCAATGTTATCAAAGTTCCAAAAGTTTACCATCCACTTTTTTATTAAAAAAAAAATCTTTTGGTGTCGCATCAAATGTGCTCACTTTTTTTAAAGCACCAACTTGTCAAGGTTGTGTGACTTTTCGGAGAATGGAAAAACTTAAGACACTCTATTGCACGTGTGAGGGTGACCCATTTCTACAGTTGTCTTTATGGACACTGTGTCCAACATGGATAACTGTCTTTTGGAATTTTATTCTGCATAACTTTAGCCAGTGTGATTTATACCACTCTGATAACACGTTATTCTAGACAAATAAATCCTCACTCGTCTAATATTTTGATTTACAAAGAGTTCTGGAACCTTGTTTCAACAAATCTTACAATGATTTTGTGCTGATTTTACTTTTGTTTTTCATTGCTTTGTCTTTTTTGTTTTTGTGATGGATTCTGTCCTTAAATGTTTGATCTTTCAATTCTTCTGCGATGTAAATTATCTGTCCATCTGAAAGCATGGTCTTCAATGCCTTCTTGTTCAGAGCAAATAAAATTTTTGTTAGATCGACAAGAAAAATTACATGAGAGACGATTTGAACTTAAAGCTCTGGTGGAAAGTTGTGAATCATCTAGTGGCCCGGGTGCCGATAATGCTGCTGTTTCAGTAGACGATTGGTCAAGGCCGTTTGAATGGGACTCTCAAGCTGATGACATTAGGTTTAATGTTTTTGGCATATCAAAATATCGTGCAAACCAGCGAGAGGTTGGTCCGTCCTGTCTACATTTACTTTTTACTGGTTGACTTATATTACAAGGTTTTTATCTGCATTAGAGTCCGGTCGATGTCAGTGGCATCAGATGAGTTCGTAGTGCTGTTGATTAGGAGGCCGTAAACACTCTGCTTCTCCATTGTGAGATGGTGCAATACTTTTGGTCATTTTTGATTCATTATTTTTGTTCCTAAGACGGTGCCTTGATCAGCTGACCTTTGTATTTTGTGTGGAATAGATCAACATTGCCAAAGAAGAAAATGGTGCAGTTCAGTGTTTGATAGAGATGGTTCTAATAAAATTATTAACGTTGCTTGTGGGAATTCCTGTATGTTAGATGACTGTGTCGTTTATAGAGAACCATCTGGTTTTGTAGGTTCTTTACTTTAGGTATTCCACTTGCATACGGGATTTTGCCCAACTATTAATAAAATATATTACTTTTATCTAAAAAAGACATTGCTTGTGAGAATATTTACCTTAAGGAGGTGGGATTTGGGTGTAGTAGAATTTTCAAATTATTAATCATCTCAGTTGATCTGCTTGCGTTTCTTTTCATCGTTCTGTAGATTATTGAGAGATAAATCTTCCTGTTCTAGTATTACTGAATCCAAAGTGTACATAAGTAAAGATTTACATTAAATAGTCCTGTGCTGAATTTTTAAAATATACCTAGATTATCCATTTAGAGATTTGCTAATGTCAGTAATCTGTTTGTAGATAATAAACGCAATAATGAATGGAAGGGATGTTCTAGTAATTATGGCTGCTGGCGGGGGCAAGAGTCTCTGCTATCAACTTCCAGCAGTTCTTCGGGATGGGGTGGCTCTTGTTGTCAGTCCTTTACTTTCTCTTATTCAAGATCAGGTATCTATGCACCCAGTCCATCTTCCTTGTATATGCAGCAACTGCTGACAAAAGTTATTGCCTCAGGTCATGGGATTGGCAGCTTTAGGCATCCCAGCTTTCATGTTAACCTCAACAACTACCAAGGAGAATGAGAAGTTCATATATAAGGCTTTGGAGAAGGGGGGTGATGAGCTTAAAATATTGTATGTTACACCAGAAAAGATATCAAAGAGCAAGAGATTTATGTCAAAACTTGAAAAGTGTCACCATGCTGGTCGGCTCTCTCTAATTTCAATTGATGTAAGTCTACAATTTTGCATTTTATCACTTCCAATATACTGTAGTTAAAGCTTAATTAAGGACATCTCTTCTTTTTCGTCCTTTCATCTGTCTTTGGGAGGCTAACAGTCTTTATGTGCATATCGCTTAATTTATCTTATTGACTTCAAACCAGGCTAAAGTTTCCGATTTAGAAGATAGGGCAAAAAACATTTGACTAGTGCATGCATGCATACAAAAGCAAGCACAATATCCACAGGTAAATGAAATTTTGACAAAGAAAAAGATAGAATCTTACATAAGCTTTAAATTATTTGCATGAGCTTATGCTCTCAAGACGGATCCTTTTGTTACCCTTCTGGATTTTTCTCAATGGAGCTTTGCTCTTCAAGTAAAAAATGGAGACCCCAACACATTTAAATCCTGTCAATCTAATACTACTTTTTTTCTTGAAACCTGAGTATCTTGACCAAAGAAATGAAAATAGTACAAGTGAGTAAAAAAGAAAGAGGCAAAGTACTTTCCTTTATTAAAAAAAGTGAGTCAAAGTATAATACGTAACATGCCGGCATAACACATAGACTAACACTTTAACTTGGCCTCCACTGGTTGTTGAAGATTCCAATTTTCATTGTGGCCATCTAGACACTTCAACTTGACACATGTGTCTGTTGTGAACGCCTTAACTTTGAAAATGCATAACTAGACACCTTTAAGGTGGTGTTTCTCAAAGTTCGGGTGTTTGCACAGCCAACTTAGACCAAGTTAAGGTTCTAGATGTGCATTTTCAAAGTTTGGGGTGTTGTGTTGCCAGTTCAGAAGTGTTTACTTGTGTGTTATGCCTAAAATTCCACTTAATCATGATAATTGCATTCTGAAAGATATCATCAGGATAAGTATCTTGATTTAGCGGAAAGTCGTGAGGGATGGACAGTGTTCGGATTAGTGGTTTTCTTTCTTTGTTTTTTTGGTCTCTTTTTATCTTTTTTTTTGTTTCTTTAAAATTGAAAATATAAAATAAAAATACAATTATACAAATAATAACTAACTACTTTAGACTAATTAAAATATGAAAAATTGAATTGCTAGTCCAAAATAAAATATAACTATAAAGAAAATTAATATCACTAGCTTATTTGTTAAAATCTATAATGAAAACATATACAACAACAACAACAACAAACCCAGTGTATTCCCACTTAGTGGGGTCTGGGGGGGGTAAGATGTACGGAGTCCATACCTCTACCTCTGATGAAGTAGAAAGGCTGTTTCCGAAAGACCCCCGGCTCAAGTCACGAGATATCACACAAACACATAGTACAGCACAGAAACATATAATGAAAACATATATTTTTTGAATTTTCTCTTTTGAAAAATGAAAACAAAACTTATCCTAAAATGTGATTTTATTTATGTAGTTATCGATTTTTAAAAGTAAAACTTACTAAAAATGAAATAAAAACCTAAATAATTAATTTAGACCTAAAAGAAATATTTAAACATTAAAATGGTGCAAAACCTTAGGTTTGGTTACAAATTAGGTAATTACACCTATCAAATACTCCCTCCATTTAAAAAAGAATAACCTGTCGTCCTTTTTAGTCCGTTTAAAAAAGAATGATCCTTTCCTTTTTTGGCAACCTTTTAATTTCAACTTTCCACATGACATGTTTAAGACCACAAGATTAAAGGATATTTTGGTAAATTTGATACAACTTTAATTTATGCCCACAAAATTCTGAAGTCTTCTTTATTTTCTTAAACTTGGTGCCAAGTTAAAAAAGGTCATTCTTTTTTAAACAGAGGGAGTAAATAATTACCTAATTTTGAGTCTTTGACGTATACAGTTTTATTTCACATTCCATCCTAGTGAGTTCAGTCTTGCAAAATTGTTGCGAATCTTGTAAATCTTATGGTTTCATAAATAGTTATTTTGATCTGCAACAGAAAGCTTTTGTCAACTGCAACTGATGAATGAAAGACAATGACGAGTAACTCTTTTTTATGGATACAATTCTTTAGTTCTTCAATAGGGAATTATCCCGAGCTGACTGAGTATAATTTATAGCAGCAGTAGTAGTGAAGAGATATGCCATTGCTTGGAACTACATGTCAACTTGCGCCAATGACTTTGCTCAAATTGCTTGCAGGAGGCACATTGCTGTAGCCAGTGGGGCCATGATTTCCGTCCAGATTACAAGAATCTGGGTATATTAAAGACTCAGTTTCCTAATGTTCCTGTGGTTGCTCTAACTGTATGTATTAATTCATAGCTTGAAGAGAACAAATGTCCTTTGTTTAATTTGTTGAAGAATAATTTCTAACAACAGCTGAACTTGCATGTCTTTTTCCCAGGCGACTGCAACAAAGAAAGTACAGGATGATCTGATGGAGATGCTTCATATTCCAAGATGTGTTAAGTTTGTTAGTTCAGTTAACAGACCCAATCTTTATTACATGGTATAGTTGTACTCGAAGTAAAGTAAAATTATAACATTTGCTGCCATGGGCATCTTATGTTTCAAACTATTTGATTCGTTTTGCAGGTACGTGAGAAGTCGTCTACTGCAAAGACCGTGGTTGATGAAATTGCCGAATATATTCGAACATCATATCCAAATAATGAATCTGGGATAGTTTATTGCTTCTCCAGGAAGGAGTGTGAGCAGGTACAGTCCACTAGCTCTATTGTGTAAGACTCCATCTCGTGCGTTAATTCTATCTGCAAACATGGTGTTAATTGCACTTGGGCGCACAGGTGTAATAGTGCTTGATTGGATGTGATATAGTTTTACAGCACATCCTGTGCTAGAAAGCTCATTGCTTGGGTATCTAACAGGAATTCATGAGATCTGGATGTTGCTTAGATGGTCTAATTATAGAGCATATAACCACCCTGTGTAAACTCTATCATTTGTTCCATGGAATAGGTTGGCCAGTTGTGATATTTGATCAAAATTAGTCACATACCTCTTCAAAGTATATTCCTAAACAAAATGGGTTCTATAGAGAGAAGCTCTTATTTCTCTCTATAATCTAGGAAGAGAGTGCTCATGTCTTTCAAAGAGACCTTAGATTAGCAAGCGCTAGAGCTAGGTGGGAGGTGCAAGACGGTATATTCCAATGGGGAACCCAAGTTCTGTCTCTCTGAGGAACATTCCCAGATCTGAAAGAAATTTTTGAAAACTTAACTTTTTCTAAATGGATGGGATCACCTGAAGCCGTTGGAACTGGGCAGCAGAAGCGTGAAGCCGTTGGAACTGGGCAGCAGAAGCGTGAAGCCGTTGGAACTGGGCAGCAGAAGCGTGGAATGGTATCGATGGCCTGAAGATTTCGAAGTTGGGTGAAACTCGAATCTTGTTCCGTTTCGTGGATGAAGACTATGCAGTGGACATTCTTGACAGAGGCAGAAGGTGGCTGAGAGAGAGCTTCTTAAGGCTGGAAAAATGGGTAGATCACAGCGGATGGGACGACCCACGAGTTTTCAGAGATTCAGTGGGAAACGTGGTTGGTCTTCCTGTCCATTTATGGTGTTTCGGTCTTTTCAAGAAAATTAGGGACCTGTGTGGTGGCTATGTGGATGTCATATGGAATCTACATGACCTTTCGAGGGTGAGAATAATGGTAAGGAAAGGGGGAAGAGTACCATTCATTGAGGGTTGAAGATGCTGCTTTTGGGTTTGGTTGTATCCTGAATTTCGACCATCTTGTTTGTCGCTGGAGGAATGGGAGCGCTAGGAAACAAGGAAGAAAGGGGGGAGGATGACTGCTGAGCCACTAGTGAAGCTATCTGATGCGTCAGAGATGGAGTTTCCAGCTCTTGTATCATGCAAAAATAAAGGATGAAGGTTTCGATCCCGTGAGAAGAAGAAAGAGTTTCATTTCAACGAAAATATGAGAATATTCCTGGTTTGGTGAACCAGCCTGGAAAGAGAGAAAAGACCGAGTCACTAACCAAAATAAACCAGCTTGAGTCCCATTTAAAAACCAGAGGGTTTTTGATGGGAGAAAATACTGTAGTCTTCCTGAAGATCAGAAATCTTCTGAGCTGAGAATTTCACTTGAACGCAGAACCAAGTTCGTGGGGACCTCTAGGCCCCTGTTTCGACGGTTCGTGCTGGGCACAACTTGGAGTGGTCGTATGAGCTTGCCAACCTCCCTCCCCCCTCAAAAAAAATATATATATATATCAGGGCTTCTGTTTGTGAGAATATGTACTTCGGCAAAGCTACAGGCTCATTACTGACACTGTTTGTGTTGCCTCTTTTTCTTCCCAAGGAATGCTTGAGGGCCTTGATTCAGTGCTGGGAAATGGATTTTCTTCTGTGGCTAGTCATGTACGGAGTGCTGTTGTTCATTCTATAAATTCTCTTGTACCTGCAGAGTCTATGCAAGCCTTGATTCTGGCTCACAAATGTGGGATCATCAATTCGTCGGGCTTGGCAGTGGGATGAGCCCCAACCTTTGGCTATTTTGGAAGGGAAACTAAACCTTTCAAAGTGGGCTGAAGAGAGATTTATTAATTTTGGGAAGTACTTTGGGGTCTCTATTGAGGGGATGGAGGAAAGAGTAATTGAATTTGCTGTGTTGCATTATCCATGAGGCTAGAGGTAATTCAATTTCAATGGAAAAAGAAGGGGTGGAGAAGAAGAGGGAACCTATTGAAGAACAAATGGGGGAAGGAAAGATGTTAGTGTACAAAAAGAGAAATATGGAAGCGAGTGAGGAAATTGAGGAGTGTGAAGGCGTTAAGGGGGTAAGTGATTGCAAAATTATTAGTAGGAATGTGAGGAGGATGAATGACCCCAATAAAAGAGCCATCATTGAAGCAATCTTTAGGGAATGGGGAGCGGATGTGATATGTATTCAAGAAACAAAAATGGAGACTTTGACAGATATCATTTTAATTACTTTTCTGATCCACATTGTATTTGCATTGTGTTGTTTCTATTAAATTTGCTTGTTATTTGCAAATTTTTGTTTCACCTTCCTATTTGATGACAAACTATAGGTTGCGCTAGAATTGCGGGAAAGGGAAATTTCGGCGGACCACTATCATGCAGATATGGATGTAAATGCTCGTGAGAGAGTTCATCTAAGGTACGAAAATTTTCTTCGGATATTTCTATCTGCTCATTCTATATATACAATTACCTTTTTGCTATAATTATTTATTAAAATTATCTTTGCAAACGGGTGCTTTGTTTACCTTTCTGGTGATTTTATTATCCTTTTTAAAATCTAAAGTGGTAAATTTTATTATTATTGAGGAAAAAATCTCCGGTATACCAAAAAGAAGAAAAGCTATGGTTTTATGTTATTTTCCCTTATAATTATCTCAATTATTACACTATTTCACTTGTATTTAATTGTTTTTAGCCTTAGTATTCAGAATTGTCACTGAGACATCATCTCATGCTCCATCCCCACCTTGTTGTTAGTTCAAATAGCACAACCCTTAGTACACAAATCATCACTGAGACATCACTTTGTGCCCATACCTTCTGCTATTACCATATGTTACCTACCTTTAAACCTAACTTATTTTTGGAAAATGATCTGACAAATATTTTCCCGAAATTATTATGCATTGAATACCCAAGATTCTCACAAAGAGATTGAAGAAAGTAATGCACAAATATTTTTTTTTGACACGAGTAACATTTGTATTTAAGTCAGTACTTAGGTAGTACTGAAAAAACATATTTACAATTATGAGAAAGAAGTATAATCTTCCCCAAAGATGAACCAAAATCTAGATGGACCCTAAAACATCTATGATTGACTCAGTCTCATTGGAGTAAACATTGGTACACCAAAAGCAAAACAACAAAATACATTTAAGCTTGACTCCCTGTAGGTTGTTGTCCCTATTCTCAAAACATCTATTATTTCTCTCTCTCCTTTTAGTCCACCATATACAAGCAGGGATCATCCTCCATCTTTCTTTGTTTGTAACCCCAACTCCAGCTTCCTCCCAACTGAATAGAGTCTCATCAATCTTACGAGGCATACTCCAGGAAATGCCTCTGAGATTAAGGAAAATCTGCCACAGTTGGTCAGTGAAATTGCAGTGCGGGAAGAGGTGTCTCACCGTCTGTATCCTTGCCACATAAGGAGCACCTGTTGCATAGAGAGATACCTCTCTTAGCCACATTATCCTATGTCAAAACTGCTTCATTGGCTAGCAGCCAAGTAAAGTATGCCACTTTATGTGTCACTTTGTCTCTCCAGATATGCTTCCAAGGCCATTTGAAGACTTGATTATCACTAACATTTGTATCACTAAGACTTATCTGTTTATATCCTTCCTTTACCCTGTATCTACCTTTGTTGTGCCCATGCCACCATAAATAATCCTCACCAGTCTGTGTTCCTTGAAAACTCTCCAGTAACTTGTAAAGTTCGATCATTCTAGGAATTTCCCAGTCATTTAGATTTTATTCTCAGGACCAAATTCCATCCTTGTTGCGACCACATATCAGCAATTGTGTTCTGTTGATGTTGAGCCAAAACAAAGATATCAAGAAAGAGATCTTTGAGGCTCTCAGCACCCATACATTTGTCAGCCCAAAATATAGTTTTTCTACCATTTAGAACCTTGACAGTTGACTGATTATTGAGGAAAGGCCAGAAGATTCTGATTGACTTCTAAAGACTAACACCATAGGGAATATTTACCTCTTTAGTCATCCATTTGTTCAGTTCCTCATACTTGCTCTTGATCACCCTACACCTAAGTGCTTGGTCCTCCTGATGATACCTCCATAGCCACTTCACCTTCAAAGCTTTGCTCTGGTTTTTGAGGTTCTTGATACCTAAGCCCCCTTGTTTCTTGCTTCTAATGATATTCTTCCATTTGACTAAGTGAAATCTTTTCCTTTCCTTATTGCCTTGCCACAAGAAATTTCTTCTGATTTTGTCCAACCTTTGAACTACTGACTGAGGTATACGAAAGAAAGATAACATATATGTAGGAAGAGCATCTAGAATTGAATTTATCAGAGTTAGTCTACTTCCCAAAGATAGATATTGGGATCTTCATCTAGCTAATTTCTTTTTGCACTTCTCCAGAATTAGGTTCCAAATGTTTATGGATCTTGATTTTGCACCCAAAGGCATACCTAAGTATACTGATGACAAATTTCCCACCACTTCTCCCAAAATCCGAGAAAGATGATCCATCTCTGGAACCACATTAATTGGGTACAAATGGCTTTTGTTCCAATTTATATGGAGCCCAGATATTGCATTAAAGTAAACCAGTATAAGTTTTAAGATCATCAGTTGCTCCTCTCCAGCCCTACGAAAAATTAGTGTCATCGGCATATTGCAGATGTGTGATTTCCACACTGTTTTCATCAACCTTGCTAACTTCAAATCCCTAAATTCTTCCTGCTATCGTGGCTATGTTCAACATATTATTTAGCCCCTCCATAGCTATGATGAACAAGAAGGGGATAGGGGGTCTCCCTGTCTAATCCCTCGGTGTGCATTGAAAAAACCTTCAGGTGAACCATTGATAAGCACAGAAAACTTCACAATTCACATACAAAACTTGATCCACTTGATTCATCTCTCACCAAACCCCATTTGTCTCAGCATACTTAGAATGAATTCCCAATTCACATGGTCATATGCTGTCTTGATATCAAGTTTGCATAATATACCAGGTTTGCTTTGGGACATTCTAGAATCAATTGCTTCATTAGCTATGAGCACTGCATCGATTATCTGTATGCCTCTGATAAAAGCCATTTGTTGCTTTTCTACCAACTTATCCACAACTTTCTTCAACCTTTCTGTCAGTACCTTAGAGATCAACTTGTAAAAGGTTCCAATTAAACTGATGGGTCTGAAGTCTTTGAGCTCCTTTGCTCCTATCTTCTTAGGAATCAGTGCTATGTATGTTACATTATAGCTTTTTTCAAACATCCCAGTTGAATGGAAATTGTGAAGTCTCTATAATGTCTTGTTTAATTATCTCCCAACATGTTAAATAGAACCCCATTGTGTAACCATCAGGACCAGGGGCTTTGTCAATAGCACACATCTTTAAGCACTCAAAAACTTCTTGCTCCTCGAATGCTGCCTACAGTGTCTCTTTCTCATCCTCTGTGATGGTAGGATGATTGCTAATATTTTTAGAAGGTCTCCGGTCTTCAGGTTCTGTATATAACTTCTTGTAGAAGGATATGACTTCCTTCTTAATTCTATTAAGATCAAATATGGTCTCTCCCTGCACTTCCAATTGATCAATGTGATTATATCTTTTGTGGGCATTAGCAGTTTGATGGAAAAACTTTGTATTTCTATCCCTTCTTTGAGCCATAAGGCCCTTGATCTTTGTCTCCAGGCCATTTCCTCATCTTCAAACACCCCTCATACTCCATGAACAGTGTTGCTTTCTGGCAATTTCTTCCTCTGTCAAGGCTCTAATATTCAACTGAGAGTCTAGCACAGCCATCTGATTGAGAAGGTTATTCTTTTGTAATTTCAAATTCCCTTGTTTATGTCTACTCCATTCTTTCAATTTTTCTTTGAGAGCTTTGAGTTTACATGCTAAGATGTAGTCTGGCGTTTCATAAAATTCAAATTCACTCCACCAATTCTTGACTTTTTCAACAAAACCTTCTTAATTCAGCCACCAATTTTCAAACTTAAAGTAGGATTTAGATTGCTCCCAGTGTCCACAAAGCAGAGCAATTGGGACATGATCAGAGTTCACTCTTTGCAGTGTAGTCTGCTTTAGATTATTGAAGAGATTGTTCCATTTTGTGGAAACCATTATCTTGTGTATTTTGATGCAGTGGTATGGTTATCCCCTCTATACCAGGTATAGTTTCCACCACTTAGTTGTAGATCAATGAGGTCCAGGTCCTCAATGCAATCTGAAAACTCTCTCATTGCTGTATTTCTCCTGTTCCAATCCCTTTTTCAGAGGAAAAGGAAAATCTACAATCGTTGAAGTCACCAGAGATAGCCCATGATCCATCAAACAGGCCTCTTACATCAGCCAATTCCTCCCATACAAGCCTCCTCTCCACTTTACTGTTAGGAGCATACACACCAGTTATGTGACATTCAAAATTACTCAACTGAGCCTTGAATTTGCAAGAAAGAGTATAAGCTCCAACTTGTAAGATTTCCCCTTCCCAGATTCTAGAATCCCAAAGTAGTAAGATTCTTCCTCTGGTTCCACTGGCCTCCAAACATGCATACTTAATAATCTCCCTACCCAAATTTGCTTAATTAACTCATGTACATTGCCTTCTAATTTGGTTTCCTAGAGACGGACTATGTCTGCTTTCCAGTCTTGAATTAGACTTCGTACCACTCTCCTCTTCCTCTGTTCCTTCAACCGCTTAACATTCCATGAGATCAATTTGATCTTCATGGAGTATTCTGTGAGCTCCCTTTCCCCTTCCCTCTATCACCAAAGATATCAGGTTCTTTTAACTCTTATGCTCCTCTGATTTTTGTTCTTCTAACTACTCCCGATTTCTCCATTCTTCTTGCTTGCTTGCTTGCATCCACCCGCCTTAGGAGTTTAAGTGCTTTCTCTTTCAATCCCTGAAAATCCATCACAAACATCTTATGGAGTTTAAGCAAGTTTTGTTGAACCCACACTGTAGCTTTCCTCTCCATTTCAATGAGAGCTTCTTGTTGCTGCGTATAAAGAGGTTCAATCTCCTATACATCCCATAATTCTCCAGAATTGACCATCCCCAATATTTCCTATCTCAACTCTATGTCAGGCGTGATGATCTCCCCCTGTTCTTTATCTTCAACCCATTCACTGTTTGCTACACACAGTTGCTCAAGTTCTTTTTCCCCTCCTTCAACTTGTAATTGTTCATCAATAGCGGTTAGGGCAGCTTCTTTTGTTTTCTGATTTCTTCTCATGTGATAATCAGAAGAGAAAATCACCGCATTTCGTCCACTATAATCTCCTGGAAGAAGTCTTCAGTGGTTTGTGGGTTAAAATTATTAGCAATAATCTTTGTTTGATCCGACCCAACAGGTTTTAAGCCCAATTTGTTTTTTAAACTGTGCACATGCCAATCACGTGCTCCTGCAGTTAATTTTAAAAAATCTCCAGCTGTCCCCACACATGTCTCCCCTGTTCCATCACCATCAACATGTTCTGGAGTCTCGGATATAGAGGATGAAGTCTCTGTTATCCACTGGTTCTTCCTTTGGGTTTTCTCAACTTTTTCGGCGGCTAGACCTTCTCTCTCCGACGACAACTTGAATCGTGTTTTCCTTTCTACCATATCGGAATAATAAAGTTAACTCTATCTTTGGAGATGGTAACTTTCGTTGGCATGTTCTGATCATCCCCTCGAGTCTCGATCCTAGCCCATTTGTGGTGGTTTCTTAGTTTTGTTTCCTCCTCCGTTGCCAGCCACCCGCCACAGAGTTCTCTGATCTCACGGAAAGTCTCTTCCGTCCAGAGATGCATTGGTAGACCCAAAGCCATAATCCAGTTGGATTTGGGTTCGTGAGTGATAGGCTCGCAGCCTGCAGAAGGGTTCCACCACTCTAATTTGAGTCTGCTTTTCTTCCACTGCCATTCTCCCTGTAGAATTTGTTCCGCCTTGTATTTATTTGGAAACTTAAAGAGGAAACAGCTGTCCAACATCTCATAGATATTAATCCCAAAAGCCTTCTTCCACACCGTCGAGGACCGCGTCTAACTTTTAAGAGGGTGGGTGTTTCAGCTTTTGCATTACCAAAAGACCCAAAAATACATCTTCCCAGTACTCCTTGATCTTTGATTTTGGCTGCAACATTGGTTTCAATCTCTTTCCCTTTGGTTGTGGCTATGTCAGAGCTACTACTTTGCCATTTGCTGATAGTAACTGCTTTTGCATAAGGCACATTTAAATCATTTGTCTTGCTTTGTGTCTCCATTTCCTTCAGTGGTGGACCTTTAATGAAATTTTGAATCTTAAATGCCACATTTTTCCAACCAACATTTATGTCTGTCAGCAACATTTATGCCACACTGCTCTGTCCTCTCCCTTCAGTGACACAGGATACTCATATATCTCCCATGGGAATTGTATTTTCTCGTACCAAAGAAATCTGCCACCTGGTCCTTGTGTCTCCTCTTTTTGACCTAATTTTTTTGGTCTGATGATTCAGAGAAGCAAATCCATTCCAACACCTTCTCACTGAGTGCAACCCTTCTCATCATATTTCTGCTTCTTTCCGCCCAGTCGTACCATGTAACATTGTTTGTAGTCCATCTGGGTATGTCATAAGATTTAAAACCTTGGTTGAAATATATTCTATTATCCCCCATAGATTCAGAAGAGGGAAATTTTAGTAAAACAGTGATCACAACATGTAAAAATTGAGTTGTTTGAAAGAGAGAGGGTCAATTTCGACAAGTCTACCGAAAAAGAAAAGCTCTACAGTCCTAGGAAGTAGGAGAGAAAGTGTCATTGGTAAATGTGCCTGTAAGCATTTTGGCATTCTTGAGAGGCAGAAGATCACTGATGCTATCCTTATTGCTAATGAATGCATAGATCCCAGAATGAAAGATAAGACTCCAGGCATCATGTGCAAATTGGATAATGAAAAGGCATATGACCATGTGAATTGGAGGTTCTTGCTTGGAATTTATAGAAGATGGGGTTTGGAGGAAAATGGATTAGATGGATAAGATTTTGCATTACCACTGCCAGGTTCTCTATTTTTATAAATGGCTCACCCAAAGGCTTTTTTTCGTCTCAAAGAGGTTTGGGACAAATTGATATGTTATTACCTTTTTTGTTCATTCTGGTGATGGAGGGACCTAACAATATGGTGAAGATTTCCCACAATAATGGTTAGATAAGAGGTTTCAATGTAGCAAAGGAACGAAATGATAAGTGGAAGTAACACACTTACAATATACAGATGACACTCATATTTTGTGATGCAGAAGAGAGTTCGTTGAAGTGTTTGAGGATTATTTTGATTCTCTTTAAGGCTATTTTAGGCCTTCACATTAATCGGAGAAAAAGTCTTATTTTCCCAATTAATGAAGTGGCTAGGATTCAACAATTGGCTGGAATGTTGGGTGGAGAGATAGGTAAGATTCCAACCGTTTACATAGGAATGCCTCTAGGTGCAAAAAGTAAATCAAGAGATATACGGAATGACGTCATAGAGAGATGTGAAAAAAATTGACTAGATGGAAAGCATAATACTTGTCTCGGAGTGGCAGCTTGGTCCTAATCAACTTTGTACTATGTATTGGATGCCTTGCCTACCTACTTGATGTCATTATTTTCTCTTCCTGTTAATGTGGAGGAAAGAATTGATGCTCTTAGAGGAATTTCTTCAGGCGAGGAGGCGAGGAGGGAAAGGTTATCATTTAGTCAAATGGGACACATTAATGCTGGCTAAGAATGATGTGTGGTCAAATCAAACTGGAACTTGACCTATAGAAGATTGATGCAAGACTGGGAGACGCAGTGTTCAAGGAAGCGTGATGCGGAAAAAAGTGACAAGGCTCCACATCACGCATTACGTGAAGCATGAAGCAATATGAGTGCATCATTGAAGTGAAGCAGTGAAGAAGAAGAAGAAGTCGCCATAGTGGTAGTCGCACAGTGAAGAAGAAGAAGTTGCAGCAGTGGACATCAAACTTAACCTTAGAAAATTGCAGCAGTTGTAGTCACTCAAATATACTCGTCTTTTAAATTTAAATTGATGCTAAATATAAAATCAACGCGAAATGACCTTTTTTTTAATTTAAAATTGACCCTAAAAATAAAATAAACATGATGCATTCACATCAGCTACACGTAATGAGGGGGGCTCGCATCATCGCATATGCGACGATGCGAGCGCAATCCTGAACAATGGGGAGACGAAAAGATTGCCCAACTTTTATTGCACACTAGACCAATGTAAGGGTCTACAGGAAGGACACGATACCCTAAGATGGAAATGCCACATCCAAAGGCATTTTTACTGTAAGTTTTACCTATAAGGACATGAATCAAACGGGGTCTCAAATCAGTTTTTTGCCTTGGAAGCTGGGAAGCTTATCTGGAAAGTAAAAAATTTCATATGAAGTAGCTACATTCACCTAATGAAGAAGCGCAGACATATGTGCTCAAGATGCATTTTTGTGAACATAATGCATAGACAATTAATCATCTGTTTCTTCACTGGAAAGTAGTCAGACAACTTTCGAATCTATTTACCAGCTTCAGAGGCACAAGGTGGATGATGTCGGGAAGAACAGGGGAGACACTAACTAGCTAAAATTTTGAGGGTGGTGGTAGACTAACAAAAATAGATGGAGAATTGTCCCGGTAGTAATTTAGTGGACCATTTGAAAAGAGAGAAACTGTAGGTGTTTTGAAGGCAACAACTCTCTTTAAAAGTTAAAGATGAGCTGTATTATAAGTTTTTGTTATTGGTGTAGCTCGGAGTATATAGATGACCCAGTTTCTATAGTCGACATCCTAGGATCCTTGTAGATGAGATAGGATTTAGTGTAGTCTATTGTTTTTACTCTTTTGGATGTAGATTCAATGATGTAATTTTGGCTTCCAGCTTTTTTGCTGATGATTTATATACAGTCTGTTACCATTGTCAAAAAAAAAATTGCATTGAAAATATTTAATATTGTAAATTTAGGTCTTAGGCCTAACTCACAGCCCGTAGCTAGCTCATGGGGGGATTGTCCAAATCCATATAAGGAGACCAAGTACCCATTCTTTTTTCGATGTGTGACTCTTAACACTCCGCCGCACGCCCAAACCTTGTTAATTGGGGCATGGATAATATAATATGGGGGCCCAATATCAGTGAACAAAGAATTTGGACGGGTCTGGCTCTGATACCATGTAAAATTAGGTCTTAGGCCTAACTCACATCCCAAAAGCTAGCTCTTGTGGTTGATCTAGCCCAAAATCCATTTCTTTACATGGTATCAGAGCCAGGACCATCCAAATTCTTTGTTCATCGATGTTGGGCCCCGATATTATATTGTGCATGCTTCAATTAACAAGGTTTAGACATGCGAGGGAGTGTTAAAGCCCCACATTGAAAAAAGGATGGGTGTTTGGTCTCCTTACATGGACTCGGACAATCCTCCCCTCATGAACTAACTTTTGGGATGTGAGTTAGGCCTAAGACCTAATTTTACATTGTATCAGAGCAGGACCCATTTCACCCAATGTTGGGCCCCAAATTAAAAATTGTAACGCATCAGATGTTCCTGGGTGTGAGGTGTGGTGCTAAAGAATGAAAAAAATCCCACATTGGTAGTTAATTAGATGGTAGATCTCTTTATAAGTCTTGGACAATTCTACTCTGTTTGAGCTACCTTCTGAGGTGTGAATTAGGTCCAAGACATAATTTTACATGGTATCATAGCCTGATCCATCCTCGTTTGGGCTCTCGGTCCACGCGCTAGTTGGGCGTGAGGGGGGTGGGTATAGTGGGTGAAAGACTCACATTGGTTGGAGAATTGAGTACAGTCTGGTTATATGTTCTTGGCCAATCTCCCCTCATGACATAACTTTTGGGGTGAGTTAGGTCCAGGTGCCATATCCTTACAAATATTATAAAACACACCTTAAGAAATGATATTATCTACAACATATGAGCTTCCAAACTGTGATTTTTGTTTATTATTGTATCCGTGTGTTTGTAATTACTGGTATCATTTTTTTAATTGTAAAATCTTATTCTAATTCAACAAGTAACTTATATGTGATGTCATAGGTGGAGTAATGGGAAGTTGCAAGTGATTGTTGGTACGGTATGTATCATGAAGTTTCCTGACTTCTTATTCTTTTATGGCATTTATCATACTTGGAAGTGCCTTTTCTTGTTCAGGTGGCATTTGGTATGGGAATTAACAAGCCAGATGGTTAGTAAGTTACCTGGTTATGTCCTTTTGACTTGTCTTACCATGTAATTTCATACATCATTTGGTATGGGAATTAACAAGCCAGATGGTTAGTAAATTACCTGGTTATATCCTTTTGACATGTCCGTTAAATTGATGAATTAGTGAAGATATTATTCCTCCCTGGCCCCCACACTTGGGTGCTTAAAAAACGTTACTTTAGCAATTGTTTCTTCAGGCAAGCTTGTGGATCTCGCTCTATAAACAAAGGGTTTGTTTGATAAAAGATGTGATACCTGAAGAATTCTGTCCCTCGAGATTAGATGATATTGATGGATAAAGATCCAGAGAATAGACCTTTCTTGAGTATATGGTTTTTCATTGTCCTAATAATAATCTAGTTATTATATATCCAAAAGAATAGTGATTTAGTCTATTGTCTGACATGCGACATGATTAAATTCTGAGTTCCAATATCTTAGGTCTTAAGATTCTTTGTTTTTCTTGTATGTAAAAAAGTTACTATTAATTTCTTAACCCATACCCTTTCATCGAATTTTTCTTTTTTCTTCTGAAGCAGTGTTCCTTTTCTCAATCAAGATACATTGAAAAACATAAGAAAATTAGTAGCAAAATAATTTCAAACCAGAAAAGGAAAAGATATAGCGAGAAAGAAACACCTATATTCTTCAGCAAGACAACAACTAGTTGACACACAAATAAAACCTTTCTATTCAATACTCTATGGGGTAAAAAAGGACTTACAAAAAGATCTTGTTTTTTAGCATTGATTAATAATGAAAAGACTTATTTTTCTCCAAAACTAAATATCGAATTGATGAAAATGAAAAAAAAAATGACACGAGCTTTATGATTATTGCTCATTTTGAAAATAAAGCGGTTTATTTTATATCCTTATGATTCAGACAATACTATGCTATTCCTAATGTTTGTATTAATAATCTTTACTTTGTTTGCTGGATCTTTAGGAGTTGTTTTCAACCTAGAGGGAGTGAATTGCAAGCAAAACAAGTGAAGTAAAAGTTGAACAAAATTTGAAAGCAACAACAAAAGTATCCTTCTAACAATCTGAAATCAGCCCCTCTAAGATACGCAAAGGAGGAAGGAGGACTAGAACAATGACAGAACAGCTAAGCTAGGGAAGGGTAGGATATGGGACTAAATCATGTGAGTGAGGTGGGAAGAAGCAGCATCAACTATAATGACAACAGAAAAGGGTAGGATATTGGGCTGGAATAATGGGGTGGGATATTCCATTAAAACCTGTTATAATGGGGAAAATAGGTGGGTTAATGAAAAATAATGGGGAAAATAGGTGATGCACATATCTTGTAGCAGGACTAAGAAAATTCAATGCTGTTATAAGCTGATCAGCATCCCTTTGATCCGTTAAAAATGTAACACTCACAAAAGAAAAAGAGGAGAATAAAGAGAGCTAATGATGTAGCACAGTTGCTAACTATCTATCCACCGGCATTGGTAGAGAAATGCAGAGTAGACTCTTAACTAGGATGACTGTGGTTTAAATAGCTTCATGTGAGAAAATTCAAACAATTAAGATTCATCGGCAAACTTTTTTCTCGATTCCTGTCACTCAGTGGAGATAGAAAAAAGATGTCTTTTATTAAGCATTTGTCTCAATAGATCTTATCGAGACTTTGTTTGAAATGCTTAAATTTCTTAACTATTTAAGATATTCAGGGGCTATTATGAATGACCGTGCCCTTTTTCAACAGCTTCGACCTAATATTGCAGGACCACGAGTGGGAATCTGTGTCCACTTTTACCTAGTTCTCATCTTTCAAGAAATGAGAGGAGCTTTTCAATTAGTGCCCTAATATTCGTAAGCTTCTTTACATATGAAGCAAAAATATACCTAAGCTTCTTGCTTGTGGAATCCGAATTGTACATGTCTATTAGGCATCAACTTCCTTTCTTGTTGCTTGATTTTCCACGAAGTAACCTTTAACAATCAAAAACATAATGGTAAATCTTGCTCGTTTTATTATTTGTTATTTCATAGAGGTATTCTCTGCTGATATGACAAACTCACTCCTACTTATTCATAGTCAGATTTGTTGTCCATCACAGCTTGAGCAAATCAATGGAGACTTACTACCAGGTCCTTATTTCCTACCCCTGCGCTTATTTTGCACGATATAGGCTTCTCTTTCTAACTGCCTTTCCACAGGAAAGTGGTCGAGCTGGAAGGGATGGACTTCCTTCTGAATGTGTTCTTTTCTTTAGGCCTGCTGATGCTCCTAGGCAGGTAAAAGAAAATTAGATTGTTGCTGTTAATGTTTTAGTGCAAGATGATGTAATTGGTGGCAGTTGTGATTTTTGGGCAGAGTTCTATGGTCTTCTATGAGAATTCTGGATTAAAAAATCTTTATGACATAGTACGATATTGTCAGGTGTGGCTCAACTCTTCATTTTGATGTTTTCTGTACCTTTTTGACTTTTGTAGGATATAAGCTTGCATGTTGAAATATATTTTCATATTAGAGGTTGTTTTCTCCATATAGATGTCATTCTGATTCCGTGAGGATGCATATGACCTTTTATTTATCTTATTTGTTTGCTATTAAGAAAATTCATTAGCAAGAGATTTCACTTAAAGGATATTAAATAGGCTTATTCCTGCTTAAATATTATCAGTAGTTTCTTCTCCCACAACCACCTTGGGAACTGGGATAAGCCTATATATCCAAATTGAGAATCATAATTTTATCAACTATCAATTTACACTGTAGAAGTGTCGTAATAGACACAAGCTTTTGCTGGATGGAAGGGCAAAATTAATCTAATTTCTTAATAATGTTTGAAGGTCACCTTAACATATCATCTAATTGTCTAAAATCCTCACCATGTCCACATCTGTGAAGACAGTTCAGATGATAAACATCTTATATGCCTTTTCTTGTACTCATTTAGTTTCTGATGAGTTTACTCCTATAATAATACTTGAAGAATTTGCCAGTAAAGTTCCATGCAACAAAACTTAATACCTCTTTTCTGTTTCAGAAAGATTTCTAGACACAATCCCGTATCATTCTTGCTCATTTCATGTGAGGATTTCCATCATAATCCTTGTATCATTCTTGCTCATTATCCAGTTCTTTTAATCTAGGGAGTTTTTCTATTTATACTGCTTTTTGTTACTTGTGTAGGGGTGTTCACAGTTTGGTTTTTAACCACAAACCGAACCGCGATCCAAACCAAACCGATTAAAAAAATCGATATTTGGTTAAGTTTGGTTTGGTTTGGTTTTACTCTAAAATAACCGACAAAATAATCAAACCGAACCGATATATATATATATATATGTTATAGTTATTTATATATTATTCATAAATACAATATAAATATTTGTTACATTTTATAGTTTTTAATCATGATTTAACTTTAGTCGTAACACATTCAGTCATATGTCTTAATCCAGTTGACAATAACTTATGAGATTCTAAATGAATTTCCTATTTTGAATGATAAATGATACCAATTGTGAAAATAATATCTTGTTTTATATTGAAATTTACAGCTGAGATTCATTAGACTATAGACAGTCACTAATTTTAACTTTCTTTTTGAACCTTGATGAGCAACAAGTTTATGTGTTCACCTTTTGTAGGGTCTATCATATCATTCTGTTAAATGTAATTTTTAAATATTTTTTTAGAAGCGTTCATATGGCGTTGTTCATGGCTTTGCCGAAGTATAACACCCAGTTGACATCTTAGTTTCAAGGTTGAAATACAACACTCGGTTGACATCTCATATGTTATATTCGATTTGTTTTTTAAAATTTTTCAACTTTTATCATTAACTAAAGTTATAAACTGAAAAAAACAAACCGAACTAAACCGACAAGAACCAAACCGACGGTTATTTTTTTGTTTGGTTTGGTTCGGTTTTAGAAATTTAAAAACCAATGAAGTTGGTTTGGTTATGGTTTTGACCAATAACCGACCCAAACCGACCCATGAACACCTGATATTACATCTCTAAATACTTCTAAATCGCATAGTGCTTTATGCGCATTCAGGGGTCGTTTGGTTACTGGTTAGAGTTATGCGTGAATTGGTTATGCAAATATTAGTTATGCAGGCATTAGTTATGCAGGTATTATTTATGTAAGGTTTAGTTATGTAGAAATTAATATTTATTATACCCATACAAAAAGTATAATTTTTAATATTAAAAATTATAAATTCAACAACTTAATTATACTACTTAAGCGAAATATACAAAAGAAAAAATGGTCTATTACCCCCAACCTTTAGTCGAAATCTCAGTGACACACTTAACCTTCACGGAAGTCCCATTACCCCCATAAACATTTTTTTTACTGTATTTAGTAAACTCCCAATTGCTGATATGGCAATATAAACCAAATAAGAAGCCATGCGTGTATACACGCGCCGGGGCCCACTCCTACTGTTTTAGTGTTATATATGTGTTATATATTCATATATTCATTACTTTATTCAACTGATTTTAAAGTGCTATCCATGGCCCTCAACTGATTCATTACATTTTTAAGTTGAGTTACTTCAATATTCATTGCTCACTCCTACTCCTATTGTATTTATTCATTCACATTTCTCATTGGGTGTATCCATGGATTAACACACAGATGACACTCACATCTCTCAACTCTCTATACACATACTCACCATCTACAACACTACACACAGAAACGCACACAATACACAAACTACTACACACAACCATACGCGAAAGGGGGGAGAAACAATGAAAGAAAAAGAGAGAGAAAGAGGGAAAAACAGGGAGGGGAGCTTCATCGGGGAGAAAACAGTAGGAAACGGATCCGTTCCGGTGAATTTCGCTGGAATAACTCTGGCGAAACCACCTTTTAAATCCAAATCACTACCAGCTTCTTTTTTTCATTTTTTTCGACCAAATCAGTCTAGAAAACGACCGAAAACACCAAAATAGCGACGAAAACGTCGCCGGAATAACTCCGGCGAAACCACCTTTTAAATTCAAATCACCACCAGCTTCTTTTTTCCATCTTTTTCCGATCAAATCATGCCAGAAAACGATCGAAGATACCAAAATAACGACGAAAACGTTCGAAACAAACCCATCTCGCCATAAATCTACCAGTTCCGTCGAAATCCATCAAAAAACAAATGGAACAGATCTATTCGAGTGTGAAATTTGATACGAGTTGTTCTCGATTTCGTGAGTTTAGGCGTGGGTTATTGAAGAACAGAAATAGGTGTAGACAAGAGCCTGGTTTGTTCATTATGAGATTGATTCGACGTCAAAATTTAATTTGGCATTTGGAGATGAAGGATTATCAACCCAGAATGAGGCTAACAGAGAGAATGGCCCTTCCTCTTATTTTCCAACAAGAACCAAAAAAAAAAAAAATTACAAAAGACAATATTATTTAATAATTAAAAATAATGACGTGTATTATACACGTGGCACTTAAAATAAAGATTTTGAACTATTAATGCTTCAACTGATGTGCCTATTGGGGGTGTTCTCACCTCCCATGTCATGTCAGCAATTGGGGAGGTAGTAAATACCGTTAAAAAATGTGTAGGGGGTAATGGGACTTCAATAAAGATTGAGTGTGTAGTTGGAATTTCGACTAAAGGTTGGAGGGGTAATAGACCATTTTCTCTATACAAAATAAAAAGAAGAAACACTGGCAGTGATTTGCTTAACCAGTTCACTGGATTGAGGCGGGAAAAAAAATCATGTGGGACAGTGGGAACAAATACAAATACAACAATTAATTAAATAAATAAACAAAATAAATAAATAATATTTTAGAAATAAATTGATCGGGGTAAATATGTAATTTTGTTATTTAATCCATGTATTACTAATACCCGCATAACTGATTCCACCTTATATTCCGCATAAAATTATACATAGATTCACTCATAAGTTATGTAAGTATTATTGATGTAGGATTACAAAAACACAACCAAACACCGTATAAAATTAATACATGAATAACTTTTATACAACATTTGGAAACCTACCAACCAAACATTATATCAAATTAATACATGAATAACTTTTATCCCTGATGCTCACCAAACATTGTATAAATTAATACATGAAAAAACAAGTTATTCATGTATTGGCTTTGGTCTTAACCCATAACCAAACGCTCCTTAATAATTACATAAGCTATGGTCCAGTCAAACAATGTTTTGAATGAGGTAAGGCCGCTTGCTATTTTCGTCTGCGCTTTTAGCTTAATTCTTTTGTCATCTTGTGAAAAATTATCATACTGATCATGCTGAGTATTCTGCCCTTCTCAAGAGGATGCAGTCTCTTCCTTTTCGCAGCTACTATGCATGGGTTGACCTCCTTTGTGCCAATTAGTTATTGATCTCCTACAATCATTAACCAATAGAAAACTTGGTGTCAAATTTAGAATGTGAAAAATACACCATATTGAGGTGATATTGGCATTTGAAGCATAAAGAAAGCCCTTCCGAGAAGGGTAAAAGGTTATAGTTAGTCAATTTAGTTTGTTTATACAATACACTCAAACTGAGAACTACAAATGTTTAAAATTTGACGAACAAATTCCATTCCAAGCTACTATAAGTACAATACAGGATAAGCCCAAACTTTGTAAATGAATGAGAAGATTTTCCTGCCAGTTTTCTGGCTCTTACTATAAACTTGCATGCCATATTTATCGTTAGATGCTCTTAAAGCACCTGGCTCCTGAACACATCTTCTTTAAGCTGTGATCGTCTCTTATAGAACCTGGTTCCTGAATACATCTTTTTAAAGCTGTAATCGAATAGTTTAAATACAGTTGCCAACTAGTTAGATTCGGAATGCAAGAGAGCTTGCTGAGATGTTTAGCTGGTTATGCATACCTTTCGAAGTAGGCGTGATGTTTCTTGATTGCTTAATCTGTGGTTGTACAGGCATTGTTTAACCAGTACGGGACAGTGGTATAATAAGTATATCAGTTTTATGGTTTTGTTTATTAAGAATCAGTGCCCCAAGTTGTAGGGAACTCAATTTCTGCTATAGCTCATATGTAAACAGTAATTGTTAACAATCTGCTGGAGGAGTAAATATCTTTTATTGCAGTCTAAAAGGGAGTGCCGTCGAAGTGCTTTCTTCCGACACTTCGCTGAGCCTTTACAAGAATGCAATGGTATGGTTAACTTCTCAAGTTGGATACTAATGTTAACTTTTCACAATAGCCAGAAGAGCTCCACAACTTCACTTGACATTCATCTTGCTCAGGAATGTGCGACAACTGTGCCTTTTCAAATGAGGTGGAAGAGCTGGATGTCTCAAGTATGTTGTTTTGACTTCTGTACTTGTAAATCTTCTATTATGTCTACGAGTTGTCTAAAACTATGGCTTTACCTGGTTAGTCTGTCATTTGCAGTCTTCGCTAATTATCTTAGTTTTAGTTTCCAACCATTTTTTTGGAATTCATATGATCCTTTTGATCTGATAGTAAATTGCTGATATATATGAGCAGTAACAGATGTTCTCTTTCTACAGTCTCCAACATAATTAATGATTATCCTAGTAACAAAATGCACAAGTTGCAAACCAATTGGTGAGCTAGGTGAATTTTCACATGTTGTTTGGGCGAGTGTTAGATACAAAGACCCCGATGATTAAGGGTATCTTTTATCAAAATATTAAGGAACAGTTTATAAAGATCTACTCCACTAATTGGCTTACGGTTGCTTTGGATGCTCAAATTCTTTGACAACTAGTTGTGGTTTAAGAAATCATGGTATTAGATTTCTAAGCTCTGTTTCCTTTTACTGGGCACAATAAATTATCATTGTTATGACTGCTCTGTACCACAATTAAAAAGCTATCATCCTTTCCAGACTTTCATATCTACAATGAGATGTTCAAACTTAATATTGTTTCCCCTTGGGAAGTAACTTTCTCCTTATGTTTTTATTTGCATGCAGGTCATGCAAAACTCATTGTGTCTATGCTGAAAGATATACAAGAGAATGATCAGAGGGTCACAATGTTGCAACTAGTGGAAAAACTAAAGGTTAAGCAGAAGAACCTAGGTAAGCTTCACACCATCATGGTATTGCTAAAGTTTTGCATTTCCTAGAGAAAAAGAAGTCCAAAACAGAGTCTTGAGCAAAAGTAGTCTCAGTATAATTAGGCCAAATCAATGCTTTCAATCAAGGGAAAATATGGCTACTAAAAGTAGCCTTTCCATGGCTATAGCTTCAATCTCTTGTCCCCAAAGCTGGATTATGTCCCCCCATTAGCAGGAGTGAGTTCCTCATTCTTTCATCGTCTTGGTCAATGCTTATATTGAAAACTTAACGTCTGTGCAACTGAGCAGATTCTTTCCAAATTCATTATTCATTATCTCTCTGCTACTCTTTGCTTTTTAATTCTCTTATTTTGCTTGCAATATTAAGAATAATGGACACAAAACAAGATAATGTTTTCTTCTTGGTATTTACCCAGGTCCCGATCTGAAAAAAGATGAGTTGGAGCACCTTGTCATCAAGCTTATTTTGGATCATGTTCTTGTATGGACTCTTTTCCTTTACTAATATATTAGAATAGGCTTTTGACACTCCAGCAACAAATGTAAAATTTTATTCCTAGAACATATGCTAGCTTATCGAGGATGGAGAACGCGTAGGGTGAAATTCAATATTGTCAACATTGTTTTTGTCAAAACGAGTTGTGGTCTTAACTTGCAGACAGAGATGTGATATAATCTGTTATGCATCACGGAATTTGAGTTCGATGATTCCTGTTTTATTTACTAAAATTGCTCAAGCACTGCTTGTTATTTAAATCCCAAGGTTGTTGTTTCATGGCTTGCTGTACTCATGACCATAATCTTCAGCTTTTAAATCTTTATTTTTCTTGTCAGAAAAGCCGAGAACAGAAGTGGAAAATAATTGGGAATATGAGTTTCTATCTTTTCTTTCCCAACTCTGCTTTTCGATAAGGACTTACTTCGAATGCAATTTGTTATCTAGCATTGCAAACATTCTTAGAATTTTAAATGTAATGTTGTTAAAATTTAGGAAGAAATGAGAGTAATAGAAGCTTCTCCAATCACTATTCTTTCATTCTTTTCTGTGCTCCTTTGCACCCAGAATTTACTTATTTAAGAAACATGTGAGCTTGAGAGAAGGTACCTATGTTCTTTCTGTAAATACATTTGGTAACTGAACGGAAGTTCAATGGTGAGTACCTTTCATGTGGCATTTGATTTTGTGTATTTAGGGTTCGGTCTTTGCATTTTTACAATTTTTTTCTTAGTGCATATGCCTTTTGCAAGTTAATTCTTCACTCTTTTTCCTTAATATTCTGGTTATTGAGGGTTAATCTAATCATCTAAGATACATTGAATTTGACTTGAGAAAATAGATAACTCATTCATGAAACCATAGTTTCTTAAGTCTACATCTGTATCCAATTTCTTACCGCGTCTACTTTTATTGATGATGTCAATCACTGGTGCCTAGAATTTTCTAGTTGATGACATTGTCTTGTCAGTCTCTGATCTTTGGTGATTTGTTTTTTGTCTAAAAAGTTATTTTCATTGGTATTCCCTTTTTCTATTTTCTTATGGTTTTAGTCATACTTATATATTTAATATTGAGAAAAAAATCTTGATATTTAAATGGAGAAGGGTAGAAGGCAGGTCCATCCAAACTATACACTAACTGGACCTGGGGGATTTCTCAGTTGTCTTAAAAGAACACCGACAAAAAAGGAGTTCACTTTCATGCCTTGACAAATACAACTTGCTTCATGGTTTGGAAACCAAAAACGCCTTCACTGTTGCATACCAATACACTGTTATTTGTGCTTCTATGTTGCATGTATACGCATTTCTCTGTCCAGAGAAAACTAAGGAATTACTCAAATTAGCTAACCAACAATTTGTCTGATGTTGCTGTATATATTAGTGGTATCTATTTAGCTGCCACCTCAAAAAGCTCCATATTTTCCGAGTACAAAATTAAATTTGAGGAAAACAATTTTCAAGTGTTAAGGTGTGATCCAAGTTTTGGCGAGGGTGTTGCAGAATCTAGGTTTAAGATGTATTTTCTGTTTATTTATAGATTAAAGGGAAAGTAGTATTTGTGACATGCCCAGGAGTACAAACTTCAAAGCATATAAAATTAAAATTTTCCTTTTCCCTTAATTTTTATTTTTCCCCTTTCCTCCTGTGCAGCAGAAACAAGACAGTGAATAATGGATATGGAAGTGTTTCCGCTTTTACGTCCTTTCCCTTCTCTAAGCTTTGAACTAACATCTTTGTGCCTTCTCCGTCATGCAGAAAGAAGAATTTCAGCATACTGCCTATGCAACAAATGCTTATGTCACAGTAGGACCTCTGGCAAAGCTAGTATTGCAAGGTGAGTACCCTTCTCTTTCCAGATACGCAAATATGCAGCAACTCAACCATCAAGATGACAGCCTTCAAATTGCAGGGGCTAAGGCAAAGTTAAGCACCCCTGTTATTAGCATGAGGAACAAATTGTAAAGGATAGTGTAAAGAAGAAAGAGAAAGGAGCTTTTGGGAGTGTTTCAGAATTGATTATTCCTTTCTGTTATTAGTGTGAGAAAGAATGAAGAAACCCTAGTTCTGATGTTTTCTTATACATTGCTTAAAGGGATTGTCTTAATTGTGATAATTATGAAAATTTTTATTAATTTTCTGCTAGTAAAATGAGTATAAAAGTAATTTCATTCTTTTCTTTTGCAATTAGACACTTTCTTTGTTCTCGAGATGAGCAAAGTGCGAATTTGAGTATTTTGTGGTTTGGTCAGTCAAGTTTCATGGCAAAGTAGTTTTGGAAAAAGTTTTTTAGCAAAGTTTTTGACTCATTTAGTATTCAAGCTGAGTTTGAGCTTGGCGTGAAAGAATGCTCTATGTCAAAGACCAGGCGCAAAAATTTTGGCTAAGCCAGCTATTTATTATCTCTGTTACAGACAAATCAAAGAAAGGAAAAGGGCTTCAAGTTATCTAACTTCTTTTTCTGGTTAACTTTCAGGTAATAAAACTATTAAGTTTGAGATGTCAACTAGACGGTCAAGGACCTCAAGCAGTATGAAATCATCCAAACGAGAAAGATCATCAGGATTGGATGATAAGCTTGATGAGCTGCGAAAGGAACTCGCATCAATCCATGGCGGGATATTCCCTCATTCTGTATTATCTACACAACAAATCAGTACCTTGAGCTCACAGAAACCAAAATCAATTGAAGAGGTGCATTCCTACTGCTTTTCTTACAGTTGATGTTTTTGAACTTCCACTTTTGGTGCTTCGTTACTTGTTATCTGTTATAGTTTACTAAAATCTTTGGAAAGTGGAATTTGAACTTTTTTACCTCCAACAGTCTGGTATTCCTTTCCATCCATGTTAAAGTAATGCTTTTGATGAAGGTGTCCATGTCAAAGTAATATCTACTTGGCTAAAAGGAAAATCTAGAGACTGGTACTGTTATCCACTAAAATTCTGGACCTCGCTTCTACTTACAACAGCAACATACCCAATGTAATCCCGCAAGTGAGGTCTGGGGAGGGTAGAATATAGCAGACCTTATCCCTACCTTTGTGGGCTACGGAGGCTGGACCCTGCTTTTACTTCTCTCATGAAATGATCCTATTCTAAAAGATCAAGAAAAGTAAGCAATAGCTTCAACAAAATTTCCTCAAAGTTCGCATTTTTAACTTACTGTAGTAATAGTGCCAAATCAAGTGGAGACATTCATTGGGACAGATCAATAACATAAAAAGTGAGTCCCAATTTGAGCATCTGGTAATAAGATGGAGTGTTGAATAGGAAAGTTCTTGCTTTTTCGGACAAATAGATAGTTTTTGGGTATGACCAAAGAACAGAAGTAGGACAGGTACTCAACATAAAGATTTCAGATTTTTCATTGGTATAATCTAAGGGCTTAGGACTTGCAGAGTAATTGTACTTACTGTATTCTTCGTGTGCATGCGACATAATTATACCAACGCATGCTCATTTATGGCGTGTTACGTAGGTAAAATGTAGAGATGTGATGTTTGTTCAGTTATGAAAATGTAAAAGTTCTTCTAGCTTAGAGCTAAGACTGCTATAGTTTACACGATCACATTGATAGCGCAGCCTTAGAGCTTCTTATGTGATGCAATCATCTGAATACTACAATATGCAATATGCTTATGCAGTTGGAGAAGATAATTGGCAAGTTGAAGACCGAAAAATACGGAAGCAGAATTCTTGAAGAGATTGCTAGTTATGAATCTGATCCCCAACAAGATGCAGAAGGAATCAAAGAGACAAAAGCTAAAGTTGTTAAGAAGTTGAAAACCAAGAGAACTGTTGTAGTCCTTGAAAGTAGTGAAGATGAAGCATGAAAATACATAGCGCATTAGGAAGGCTATTCGAATATGATGTGATAGTGCTTGTGCCTAATATCTATAAATTTTGTATGAAGTGGCCTTATTTTCACCAAAATTTAACCTAGACTAGTCTGTACATATTAGGTTATGATTCATTCACCTGGGGAGGCATAATTTTGATAGAAGCCAACCGTGGAAGAGACAAATGTGTCCTTTTCTCGACCATTCCTCCAACCGTCGGAAATATCTGATGACTCTACTCAATAAGATTTATATAATATTATATAAGAGATATTCAAGGTCTTTCTTAAATTCATATCATCCAACGGCCTCAAATCTTTATCACTAAGAAAATAATTTCATACATTTGAAATAGTTACAAGTAATTTAAAAAAGAAAAAATGACTTGATCCAATGTTATGAGAAATAATAATTTTAAGAGATATTACTAGAAACCTTTCTGTTATCATATTGTTCCTTTTTCGCATATTTCATGTTTTTTTATGAAATTATGAAATTTAGGATATTATTTAAATAAGGGAAAAGGGTCAAAATACTTTTCACTTTCATAAATTGGTTAAGTTTGTTCCTGGTTGAACTATGGGGTTAAATATACCCCTACTATTATCAAAGTGTACAAATATACCCTTCTTTTTAACGGTTTTCCACATAGACCAATAATTGGGTGAGGTGGACGTCGCATGGTATGCCACCTCAACGCCAAATATATATTCTTTTTCATTTAATTTTTTCTTCTTCACAATCCAATTTACTGTTCCAATCTTCTCTCAATTCTTCTTTATAACGATTCACATTGCTTTTCGTCGGCATTATCTCTTGTGCACGTTGTTCTTATTTTTGTCATTAATCCGAGAAGATCTAGTCTTTAAAGACAAGAATATACGAAATAAAATCGAAAGATTCACAAAATTGATATCCGATTGATTTGTAGAGTTGTAAAATTGAAGTTTTAGCAGTTTAAAGAGTAGAAAAATTGTAGAAGAAGGAAAAGAAGGGCTTGTTTGGTGTAAGGAGAGCTGAGTTTGTTTGGGATGTAACAGGAAAATAAAAAACAATGGCTAAATATGCCCATAGATGGAGAACACCATGATGTTCATCGAAGGAGATGAACAGTGACCGGAGGAAAATTGTTCCGGTAAGACCTGACTCGTGTAGCGCGTGGCTTTCTCCAACTTTGAGAACTTAAAATTTTGATTGTTGCTTCGTGCTGTTGGATTGGTAATTGTTCTTAGGCGTTGTAGTGGCTTCTCACAGGAGTTAGCATCGTTGAATAAAATACATAACGGAATAAAATTATTTTTAGATGTATCACCTCCAAGGGATTGAACAACAAAAGAGTTATTTAGACAACGGCTACGTATAATTAACTCCAAGTTCGGAAATTTAGAAGACATTTGTTGTTATTATAATTAAGAATACTTTCTATCAATATGTGATATTGATCACTTTTTGAGCAAGCTCGTACCACCGGAGGAGAAACTTGAGAGGGTTGTGTTTGTTGGAAAAGATGGATGGCTATGGAAGGTATAGATGTGGCAGTAAACAAGAAAATAAAAATTAAAGGAAAAAGAATATATATATATATATATTGGTGCTGAAGTGGCATGTCATGTGGCGTCCACCTCACCCAATTGTTAGTCTACGTGGAAAATCGTTTAAAAAAAAGGGTATATTTATATACTTTGATAACAGCAGGGATATATTTGACCCCATAATTTAACCGGGAGCAAACTTAGCCAATTTATAAAAGTAGAGGAATATTTTTGACCCTTTTCCCTTTAAATAATCTATATCAATTCCATAAAGGAAGTATAATAACAGAGTTTTTTAGTAGTAACATTTTAGCTTTAAAATGTCAATTTTACAATGATTTATATCCGCATAAATATCTATGATTTATTTCAGATCATAAATTTCAAAAGTTTTTTTCCTTAACTCTATGTTGAATCAAATCACGTCATATAAATTAGTACGAAGGGAGTAATATTTTGAAAAAATGAGGATTTCAATTTTGGGTGTGCCTAAAGCAATTGTTTTAGTGGTCTCTCCTTGAGTCAGTTTTGAGAATACAGTATTTAGTTGGTAAATTATTTATAGCAGTATAATCACAATCAATGAGGTATTATAATGGTTGAGGAGAGGTGGTCTTATAGCAAAGATAAAAGAGAAAAATGACTAAAGATTAAAGTGTGAGAAAGATCATTTGAATGAGTAAATTTCATATGGAATCAATATGTTATTATCGTGGGTGGCGGGGTGAAGTGGTGGGGAAATCATTATTCTTCAAGTTGTGTTTTTAAAAGTGGAGAGAATCAATTGTTATGATGGTAAGTGATTTAGTGCAATATGGGGAACAATGAAGAAATATAAAATTGCACAATTTTGAAAATTAAGGGGCAAATTTGATCAAGGCCAAATATGATTGTTTTCCTCGGTAAAAAGGCTTCATCTGCTGGAAACTTTTCTATTCAAATCAATCTTATAAAGGTTAAAACTTATTTGACCCCAAATATTATCAGACTCAAATTTGAATCATTTTACAAAGTTTAATGACAAATCCATATTTGACTCCTTTATTATTGGAAGCACTCTTATTTCGCCTTCTATTATATTTTTAGTTCATTATGACATTATTGTTAACAAATAAGCTCTTTAAATTATGGAACTTCGGCATGAAATGAATCACGTGTTCAAATTTATTAAAGAAGAAAATTCAAATTTCTACCCTTTATTTGAAAAAAAAAAAAAAAAAACTATGATTCAAAATTACTTAAGATTAGAAATTCAGTAGAGGTTTAAGTGGAACAAAAATCCCGACTAAAGTAATACCCCACCTTCCCATAATAATTATCATATTTTGCATCTCAAAAGTCAATTTGATTATTCTTTATAGTTAAATTTGATTAAATTAATTTAATATTTTAAAATAAAATTAATTCAAAATATTATATAAAAGGTATTATAAGTGAGTTACAATTTTTTGATATGGGTATGGTGAAAAAATATAATCTAAAAATTGTGCTAAATACAAAAGAGTTTGAAAAGGAGGTGTAGGTGACTCCAGTTTTAATAATTGAGTGTAGGTGACAATTATTTTATTATGGATTAAAAAAATTGAAAAAGTTTGAGAATAGCCCACAAGTTTGTTAATTTACACTTTGATCCAATATAAACCCTAATATAACTAGAAAAGGGGGGGGGGGGGGGGGGGGGGGGGATGCGTATTTCTCTTTCTTCTCATTTATTGTTGTTTTCTCTCTCTTTGCGATTTTTGTTGTTCATTGTTGTTGTTGCTTTATTCATCATCTTCTGCTTCATTATCATCTTCTTCTTCATTATCATCATCATCATTTTCTTGTTGACTATTTTGTTGTTGTTGCGCTACTACTGTTATTTGATCAATTTTTTGGGTCAAATTTTATTTCGTATATCACTTGGATAATATTTCATAGGTGATTTTGGTAAGTAAAATTATGATTTTTAGTTAAATTTCTCATCTGAGTATACTGCTAATATTGTTTTTCAACAATGTATAGAACCCGAACATGAATTCAACATATGAGTCATCTGTTGCAATAGATGACCAAACAGATGACTCATCTATTGCGACAGATGAGTCAGTTGTTGCAACGAAAGACTCATATATTAAATTTATATTGCAGGTTCTATAGTGCTGTAACATGAATCCAACAGATGGATCATCTGTTCCAACAGATAAGTCATCTATTGCAACAGAGGAGTCATCTGTTGTAACAGATTACTCACCTATTACAATAGAACCTGAAGTTGATTCAAATAAATGAGTTATCTGTTGCAACATATGAGTTATCTATTGAAACAGATGACTCACCTATTGGAGTTCATGTTACAAAACTATAGAAACTGAACCTGATTCCAATAAATGAGTCATCTGTTGTAATAGGTGAGTCATCTATTGCAACATGTGAGTAATTTATTGCAATAAGTCACTCATATGTTGGAATCAGCTTCAAAGGTTCCGTAATACTGTAACATCTATCCCAACATGTGAGTCACTATTGCAATAGATGGATAATCTATTGTAGCAGATGAGTCACCTGACAAATGACTCATCTATTGAAATCAACTTCAGGTTTTATAATATTATAACATGAATCCCAACAGGTGAGTCATCTATTGCAACAGATCACTCACTTGTTGAAATAGATTATTCACCTGTTGCAACAGATTACTCATCTGTTGGGATTCATCTTATAGTACTATACAATCGTTATTAACTTTTTTTAACAAATGTCTTTAGGTACCACTAATGGAAGGATTAATAACAATAGGGGTGGATTGTCATGGTGAAACGATCGAGAAAAACTATCGATACGTTTGGCGTTGGAAGGAGGGTGAAATGTTAGAGATGATAAATATGACAGTCCAAAGTGATGGTTCATATAATGATTTTGTGAACTTAATCATCAGCTATTGTGGACTGAATTGTCAACCGGAAGAACTTTTCATCAGCTATATGCACGGCTCCTTTGAAAATCAGAGGGTACTATTTTTTAATATAATTAATTAGGTTTGTTTACGTGCTTATCTGAATGATTCAGCTAGACCAGTGTTAAGGGTGTACGTGATTGAAAAATCAGGAGAGAATGAGAATCAAAATGTAGAACAAGAACAAGAAGATTGTTTGATGATAAATTGGATGATGTGGACATGAATATTCCACATGATGATGAGAGTAGTGGACATCAAGTGAGGAAGGATGATCAAACACCTATGTCCGTTGTTGCGAGCAATATAGTGGGCAGTTTTTTTCAATCAATAAAATCGGGCAATCGTCAAGATGACGAGACGGGTTTTTTCAATGAAATGACGTTCAAGAATACGGATGAACTAGCTACTTCTTTGTATATTTCTTGCTTGAAAAAAGTTTTTCGACTAAAAAAGGTGATTAATTTGAGAAATATCTATTGCTTTAGATATTCTAATTCGGACTGCAAGTGGTGGTTAAGGGCTACGAAATACTTAAGTTCTGACAGATTTTTCATTAATCTTTATGAAAAGTATCACACATGTGGTTTGGAGCATATTACGAGCCATAATCTTTATGTCACGACAAAGGTCCTCGGTAAATATTTCAAAAATAAATTCTCCAATGCCAAAGGCCCTTCTACAAGTGATATGTCCAATCAACTCTGTACATAATTGGGTGTTACAGACAGTTATTGGAAGATTTATATGGCCATGGGGATTTTCAAGGACTTGGTTAGGGGGCACATGAGCACAGGTATGCAGTCCTTGATGCCTACCGTTACATGCTTTAGTCCACAAATTCCGAAAGTAAGATAGTGTTGCATGTTGATGAAAATGGAAGATTCAAGTATTTTTTTGTATCCTATGGTGCTTGGATTCTTGGTTTTAAATAATTGAGAAAAGTCATAGCCATCGATGGGACTTTCTTGAGGAGCAAGTATAATAGAGTTTTGATATTGGCGATGGCACAGGATGTCGAGAGTTACATATTTTCTGTCGCTTTTTGTGTAATGGACAAGGAATGTGATGCCTTGTATGAATATTTTTTTGAACAATGTGAAGTTGTCTAGACGATACCAAAGAGTTGTGTCTAATTTTGGATAGGCATCCAAGTATCCAAAAGATGGGTTCAATTTTCTTCACTTCAGTTCACTTTGGTTGTGGCATGAGGCATCTTGGAGAAAATATTCGAAACAAATTTCACAACAAAAGGGTCGTAACTCTTTTTTATAGAGCAGCTAAAACATATAATAGAGCTGAGTTTTTTGACCATTTTAATCAAATAAGGGATATGTATCCCAAGGCAGTACATCTCAAACGTGTCGATTTCGAGAGATGGATCCAGGCATTTTGTCCGATAAATAGGTACATTCTTATGAATTTAATGTCTTGTTTGAGTTACAACTTTGTAATACTGTATGATGTCGTACTAAGTGATTTTTTTTATAGGTGTAATATTATGACATCAAACGTAGCTGAATCATCGAATTCAATGTTGACCGGACACGGAATTTAAAAAATAAGTGATGACTTTGTAAAGTTTATAAAACTGTCCCTTTTAATGTTTAATTTTTAGTTGTCTTTTCTTAATAAGTGGGACCCACTAAGGATAAAATGGGAATGATACCATAAAATAATTACCAAATAAAGAAAGGTGATATTTTTTTGGGACGGACCAAAAAGAAAATGACGACACATAAAATGGTACGCAGGGAGTAATAGAAACTAAATACAAAGTCTACAAAAATATTTTCAGTAGATTACCCATCTGTTGCAACAGATGGACATTTGCTGGAAGAACACAATACAATTCATCAAACTGGATTGTGTTCAACCAACAGATGACCAATTTGTTGCAACAGATGGGTAATCTGTTGGAAAAACTCAAAAACCCTTACTATTGGAGTGTGTTCTTCCAACAGATGGACCATCTGTTGCAACAGATCTATTGGAAGAACACAATACAGTTCTTACCACTGGTTTGTGTTCTTTCAATAGACGACCAATCTGTTTCAACAGATGGTCCATCAGTTGGAACAACTTAAAACTCTTGTTATTGCTACTGGATTCAAAATTATGCCAAACGCTCAAGCCTACCTCCAACCCTCAACATGTTAAGAAAAAGAAATAGACAGAATGAAAATTAAATAAGAAATAAAATCAAAGTCGGCCAAACAGAGTTTTTTTCATTCATTACACACAAAACTACAAAATAAAATAAAACAAAACATACATTAGGTTTAGGTAGATCCGATATAAATAAAACAAAATACATACACTAAAAGAAAAAATATAACCTAATTAATAAATTCAATTAATAAATTCAAATCTATTGCAATATTTGAATCTACTATTCCATTTCAATTAATAAATTAAAATCTAAGAAAAAAAGAAAATTCATAGACAAAATAAAATAAAACAAAGCTTTCATAAATTACATTAAATAAATCAATAAATAAATGAAATAGAATTGTTATGGGTACAAATGATAAATATTTACAATTTAAGTTTTAAAGCCACCAATTTCTAAGGAGAGGAGGAGTTATTACTTTGACAAGACACAAACTATAAAGATTGACCAGTTGTTCTTCATCCGGTGGTGTGAAATTCGGCTTTAATCGTCGTGAATCTTTAATGTCACTTACGCACCGATTCTCAGCCTTCACGTCTCCATAATACCATAAAAGAGTAGCATATATTTTATGGTGTAATTATGCATCAAGTCCATCATTTGGTACTTGTAATCCATCGCTCAAATACTCGGCGTAAGCGACAATAAAAAGACTACAATTCCCACGATTGTAAAAATTAGATAATACATTTCTTATAACTAATGTAAGAGTTGTGAAATTTATGAAACTAAATCATGATACTTACAGGCTACCACTAGATTGTTGAGGAATTTCTTTAACATATTCTACATCAAATGAATTATTTGTTTTATCCCGGTATGCTTCAATCGCCGACCAATCAGTATGAATTTTTTGGTCCAAAAGCCACTTAATTTAAGGTAAGTAGGTAATATTTTGGCCAACTTTTATATCTCATGCAACGGCTCAAAACATCTCCTTGCCAACATTGAGTCATAAACTCGGATGCGCCTTTCTTTTAGAACAACGAAAGCCAACACCCAATAGAATCCACCACCATAATTGATTGGGATGTACACTTCGTCCACCGAATGCCAAGGTAAGCCAGCTGGAATGCTAAAACCTTTGATGATGTTGTTATACACATTCCTCATTTTGAAAAACTTTCAGCTGTTGTTGACAAAGATCGTAGGCCTTATTGATGTAAACTTTAAACAAATAGTTGCTTGTTGTATATCTGTATTGTTGTTGTGTTTACAACTTGGCCTTCTTTCGGAGGTAGTAAAAAATGACATCAACGTGTTACACATATTATCAAACATTTAGATTACGGAATAATAAAATTAATAAATAGATACAATTAAATAACCCAAAATAAACCTCATCATTCCAGCAAGTTTGGGACCGTGACATCAAATAGACCAATTCTTCATTTTGGGATATGCAACAACAAAGTCGAACATATCAACAACAAGACATGATTAGTTCACTTTGTAGTGCTCGTTGTTTTGTTTTCTGCATGATTTATATGTGTTAATGTCATATTTTTATAAGAAAAATTATATAAATCAATATTTTTAAAAATGATTTATGTGCTTGCTGGCATGAAGATTTAACAGCCTATCTGCAATCCATTCTGGATAGTCGTTGATCAACTTTATTCGTTTTTGAGAGCCTCATCCGAGATGTTGAACCCTTCAAACGGATAATTCTTTCATTCTCCTAGACTGACAGACTTCACTTTTTCTCCCTCTTTGAAAGCAGCTGATGCATTATCAACTGTAATATTATGTTGTTTAACAGTTGCTTCTATGGAGACATCCACCTGAAAAGCCAAAATTATCAACGATAATCACAGAGATACAAAAAAATAAAAAAGATAACTATTTTATTGGAGGAAATCAACATGTCTTCCTAATGTTTTAATTTGTCCCGACAAATGACCTACTTGTTGGGACAAACTAAAACAGGAAAAAACCTGTATGATAATTTTTAACAGATGACCCATCTGTTGCAACATCTGACTCATATATTGGAACAAACTAAAATAATAGAAGGTCTTGGTTTAATTTATCCCAAGAGATGACCCATCTGTTGCAATAAATAAGTCATCTGTTGGGACAAATTAAAATAGTAGGAAGACTTGATTGATTTTCTAAAATAGATGAGACATATGTTGCAATAGATAATACATCTGATGCAACAGGTTAGTCATATGCTGCAACAGATATCTATATCTATTTGATAATTTTCAGCAGATTTGTCATTTGTTGAAATGGATATGTAGTTTGTTTATTAGGACATATGACAAATATTCACCTTTTTTCAGCTCATGTTGCTCTTCAGTGGCCCTTGTACATTGCTGAAAAGTGCAAGACAAAGACAAATGAGTTGTAATTTTGCTTTTTTTTTATGCTTGCTAATGCCTTGATAATTTCTTTCATTCTCCTCTTAGCCGTAATCTCTAATGGAGTGTATGGATATGTAATCCTCTTTGATGGAATGACATCTCTCTTAGATGTCAATTCTTTTACAAAAGTAGTTAATGCATTAATTAATAATATTAATTACCCCATCATATTTTGCCTTGCAGTTTTGACATTTGCATGCACAACATTCGCTAGGAGGGCAAAGTCTATAAAATCAGTATGACCATAATCATACTGGTTTGTTGTTTCAAAAACTGCAAGAGGAGCATCATTAACCCCAATAGCAGCACCACTACCACTACCACTGTCAACAGCTCCATCACTACTAACACCATCAACAACAACAAGCCTACCCTCCAAAAGTGTTTTTCTTGTGGTGATAGTCGCTCTAAACAATTCCTTTTTTATTCTATCAGTGACCTTAAGGTCCGATAAAGTTTTCACAAATCAATGACATCTTCTACTCTCGAATGGTCGAAACAAGTCATAGATGCACAATCTAAAATAAATCAGTATATATATTAGAATGATGATTAAATTATTTAAAAATTATTAATTGAAATAAAATTTTAATTAGAATTAGACTTGCTGCTTCCTTCGGGGGTTGAAGAGATCAAGAAATTTTGTTTTTTTATCAATTTTGTCCGACAACCATCTCAGGATTCTTGTATATGAAACTTCTTCCTGGTAGTTCATTTGTTGTCTCAATAAGGAATATTTCAAATGCTCAAGTCTATAAAATAACACCAATAAATCAAAAGCATTATTCAATAAAAAATAAATGAATCATAATAAAAAAAATACTTATCATGAAAGCCCATGGAAAGCCATATAGTTGACTGTCTTTGATGTTAACGGAGTCAACAAATATTTGACAGTCATTTTGAAGCTTTCATAACCGCAAGGATAGCTGTTAAATGCCTCAAGATCCTCAGAGAGTATTATTAAATCAAGTGGTATGTTGTTGTTAACGTCTCTCACCCAAAGAATATTATGTACCAACCAAACCAAACACAATGATTTTTTGCGCTTCTTTGAAAGTCTTTTACCTTTCAACGCTTTTATCAAATTTGTGTTTTTAAAGCTTAGATCAACAAGGGACAACAAGTCATCACCATTACTTGACTTGTCTTTGACTTTTGGTGTACGAGGCATTTATTTTTTGGGTTAGAATGGTTTACAAACTCCTTCCAACCAAAACAAACAAGCATACCATGATAATTTATCCACACCTCATCCATCCTATCTTTATTTTTATACATAAATCTATACTTGAGAAGATCATACACCATGGTCATTTAGAAATAAGCTATCCACCGGTAAATCGAGATATTGCCTAAAGCAGTTGTCCCTGAAATAAGCATTCAATTTTTGGTCTCAAAGTATTTTTTTGAAGGTATCAAAAGATTTTTTCATGGCTAACTTTACCACAAAATCACCAGTTAAATCTGTGGCACCATCGCACTGCATTCTCATAAGATAACTATCAATGCTGTAGGTTTTGACCAACTCTTCAGTGGAAGGACTATTAGCATTTAGATCATCTCTTTTGAAACTCTCCTCTTCCTCATGTTCATTTTCTTCTGCTTCTGATTGAGATATCGCTTGTACCACAAGCTCATAGAGTGATGGATGTAGCCTAGCTGCTTCACTTATTCCTTTACTTAAACTTAATTCGTTTTCTTTTCTTTTGGGAGCCATATTATCTAAAACTAAGAGGAAAATAAAAAAAATTATAATTGATTAATGCATTATTAAAAAAAGGATAACCGTAAATCTAACAAGTACAACACAGTAAAATAACAGTTCCAACAGATCACTCATCTATTGCAACAGGTGAATTATCTGTTGCAACATATAATTAACCTGTTGCAACAGATGAATAAACTGTTGGAAATAATAAAAACTGTTTCAATACTGTTGTAATGTCTTCCAACAGATCACTTATTTGTTGAAACAGATGAGTGATCTGTGCAACAGATTAGTTATTTCTTGCAACATATGAGTGATCTATTGGAACTGTTATCAAACTGTCAATATTGTTTAGATTTCTTCCAACAGAAGGGTCATTGTTGCAATAGATGAATGATTTGTTGAAAGAAATCAAAGTCTTGGACATGTCGTCTATTGAAATGGTTGATAGGATTTCATCCAACAGATGGTTCATCTGTTGCAGAAAAACAAACCAGTAGCAGTAGCAGTAGCAAGATTTTGTTTAATGAAACAACAGAAATATCACCATTTAACATCATTTTTACCAAGAACAACAACAAATCAACCCAAAAACACCAACACAACACACACACACACCAAAAACATCAACATTGACCAAAAAGACCAACATTGTTGTTTTGGTTGTACAAACACAAACAACAAAAAACAAACTTCGAAAAATACAACAAACACTAATAAATCAAATCAACAGTTCGACAATAAAAACTAAAGTAACAACAAAAATCATATTTCACTCTGGAAAGAGAAGAGAAGAAATACCACAAATTAGGATTTTCTTCAGTCTCTATTTCAAATTTAAGCAACAAATATTAAAATTGTTAACTAATACTAGAAGAGAAGTTGGCTCAAGTTTCTTTTTTTTTTTTCATAACTAAGAAATCCTATTTTTTTATCTGTGAAAGTCGAAAAGGAATGATGAAGAACTCGACGTTGTAGTCGTCAGAGACCGATACTGTCACGTTGATTGATGACTGAAAGTTGAAAAGAAACTCAAAACCCAACTATTTGTTGCCAGAGGTTGAAGTTGCCGGAGATTAAATGGAGAAATTTACAAAACTGTTGGTTATAAGAAGTTTGAGAGAAGCTATCGAACGAGAGGGAGAGAGAGGAGAGAGACGACTGTTTTGGAGAGGATAGGGATGTGAATTGATTTATATTTTTAAAAAGATTAAATTTTTTTTAAAATATTAATTAAATTGACAATTAGCTTAATTAAATTTTTTAATTATATTTGACCTTGCTCAATGTCACATATCCTTTCAGACTTAAATTAAAAGGTGTCAAGAGATTTTCTGAGAGAGCTGTGCGAGAGAGTATCAAATCAAAAAAGTAAATACCAAGAAAGCAACTCAATTCGTACAATACATGGTCAAGTTTGCAAGTTTTTACTGTACTTCAATGCGAATGGTTTAACGAGGCGCTGAGGCAAGTTAATATTGAGATCAGATTAGTAGTTGTGCGGGTAACATGGATAAGCGAACGAAGCCAA
This sequence comes from Capsicum annuum, assembly GCF_002878395.1. NCBI lineage: Eukaryota > Viridiplantae > Streptophyta > Magnoliopsida > Solanales > Solanaceae > Capsicum > Capsicum annuum. The sequence continues at coordinate 31,073,476 of NC_061111.1, forward strand.
AGGGCCGATTGTGCACACTCTGTAATGTAAACCGCGCCGCCCTCAAGCGCCCTAAAACCCTTGAACAAGTACTCTTTTCACTCTTTCTTTTTTTTGCTTTTCATTTTTTTCAAGTTAATGTATTATTGGTCTTACTACATACGTGGTCTATTTTCTTTTTAGTTACCGCATTATTTCCTAATGTAATTGTCATATTTTCTTCAGTTGTGGGTATATGTACACTCTAACCTTTTGAGACCTCAGTTGTGGGTTACTGGGTATGTTGTTGTTTGTTTTTATTTTTCAAGTGCTAAATTTCTGTTCTTTTTCTGTAAAGATATGCAGGGAGTGTTTTTATACGGTGTTTGAAGATGAGATTCATAGGGTTATACTTGATAATCACCTTTTCAAGCCTGGGGAACGCATAGCTATTGGAGCTTCCGGTGGAAAAGGTTTGTACCAACTACTTTACTCGTTCCGTTCATTTTTACTTTTCACGTTTCACTTCTTTAGACTCCAACTGTATCCACTTTGACCAAAATTTTAAGATGTTTTTTTTTTTTCGTTGTATTAGTACGAGAAGGATTGCAACTTATGGTATTTTTTGTATAGTTTTTGGCTATCTAGATTTAATATTTAAAATATTAAATTATTCTATTTCAATTTAGCTCCGAAAAATAGTCAAATTGACTTTTGTGAAGCGTCATGTGATGAAAATTAAAACTGAACGGAGGGAGTATTTGAGAAACTTTGTTGCTGTAGCTGATTTCATTGACCAAAAAAATTGAATATATTTTGTCATACATTCGTGTCACGCCTCCAAAATGGGGTGGGACGTGATTGACATCCAACCTGTAGTACCCGTCGAGTGAATCATGTTCTGATGTGTGTTGGCTATTAGTGGACTTAGCACAACAAGAAATGTTATTCAAGTCTACAATAAGTATAGCCTGGAAAACTAAATTACAGACATAACATAAAAATATTTGAGAGCTAAAACCCACTAGCAAGTCATGAACCTCTAAGAGCTGAAGTCTGAATACAAAACCTCCAGGACATTTTCCTGGGAATTTATAATATCTAAAATAAGTAAGTCTGGAAAGAGTTTGATACCACTAGAACTAATCAATGGAGATTGCCGCTGAATCTATGAATGTCCACTTCTAACCACCACTGTAGAACTTTCTTTTAAGTTTAGGTGGCCGAACTCCATCGCCAAACTTCTCACTGGGCAATATGAAGCTGCCATGGGGCATACTGCAACTGTTTTGCCATCTTGGACTTAGAAGCCTTTTTTGCTTCTCTTGTCCATTGGGAAACTTATTTCATCCAACTTGTATCCTAGTCATGAACAAGTGTTCCAATGGTCCCATTACTCATGTGTGGGCCTGCATGTACTTCGAGTTTAATTCCTTTACTCTCTTAAGCCTGTTTTTAGCCCGAGTTATTTATGAAGTTTGGGGGGCTTACTTTTGAAAGGGGCAAAAAAGTTGCTAACATATAGTACCATTACCATTCTTGACTTTCTTGCTGATGTCCTAAAACAATCCAATATCACTTTACCACTAATAAACTTTGATTTGTGCTATATATTTGCAAACCCCATTAAGCTTGTCAAAATTAGTATTGTCTTCACCCTGGCTAATGTGCTGCTTCTGTAAATCGTCCTATAGTGGAGGCCTGCTCTGTTAACTGGAATTGAGTTTATGTAGGACATTTTTCACTTGTGATAATTGATAAATGCTGTTTCATTTTAAGCATTTGTTTTTCCTCTGTAATGGAATTAATCTCAGCTCTGATGGTAATCGTGTTTTTTTTTCAGATTCAACAGTGCTTGCATATGTAATGTCAGAGTTGAACCGTAGACACAACTATGGACTGGATCTCTTCTTACTATCAGTGGATGAAGGCATAACTGGTTACAGGGATGACTCTCTTGAAACAGTGAAAAGAAATGAAATACAGGCAGGAAAAAAATCTTATTAAGCTATTAGTTTGAATCCGAGGTCTCATTTAATAACTTCTAACTCTGTGATCTCTCCTATGTTTCATCTTTACTTTGACTGGTGAGAACAAAACTGCGCAAAGACCAGATTACGTCACTTCATTTTTTCTTTTCTTAACTTGGCCAACATAGTCTGCGTATGTCTTGGGACATAGCTTTTTTTAGCCATCTTGTGCTAGAGATGTTACAATGATTTGATGGAGACGAGGAATGGAACCTTGTCTTTTGTAAACCATAGTGCCTGAACTAGTCCGAACAAACTTCAAATATGAATATTGCAGTTGAATCATCAACCGATCTTTTCTTGGCCAAGTTTATTTGAAAATACCAGCTGTAAAGGCGTTTGGATTGCAACCATATTTCCTATATTATTGTCAAACAGCAGAAAAATGGTGTTAGAACCATCTCTTCCTTTCTCGGTATCTCAGTTAGAACCATCTCATCCAATGTAGCAAGGACAAAAATGGTGTCTTGCATGGTCACAGACAACACAAAGCGAAAATAGATGGTCGTGACTCTTTTCTACTTCCAGATTCAGTGAGGTTCAATAGAACTTGCTATCTGCAAAATGTTCTCTGGCTTGTGGAATTATATGTTTTATCATCACAACTAAATATCTAAACTACATAACCTGTCAAGATATACATAATCCGTTTCGTTACTAGAATTGCAGGAAAGTCATATATTCACATTGTCACGGGCACAAATTTTTTGACTGCTGCTATTTCATATCCCTTTCCAGGGCATAGCATGGAGCAATTAATTAGTGAAAATTGAAAACAGCACTCCCCTGATGTTTTCTTCTCTCTTTTTCCCCCTCTAAATGACATTGAGGATACCAACTAGTTGGTATTATGGTTTAGTGATGTTTGGTAAGCTTGCATGTCCAAAATTCTCTAGGAGTTTTTCTAAATCTTGTTATAAATTTGTATGTCAGTAGAAATGTGAGAATCCTTCTCTAAGCAATTACTTTATCCAGAATTACTGTGTACTTGTGCTGGTAGGAGCTAGTAGGTATCTTGTGGAATTAGTCGAGGTGCAAGCAAGCTTGCCCGAATACCACTATTAATTTTAAAAAGTTGAAAGAGAACATCCAATACTAGGGAACATAAATTATTGAATATAGGAGTGAATCAAGTCAAATGGAGTGAATGATAGTGAGGATTCATATAGTCGACCACAGCCAACTTAGGACTGGGTCATAGTTGCAGTTTGTTCTAGATTGAGGACCACTCGTCTTCCACCGATATTTCTTGATTCTTTGACTATAGCTTTTTTTTTTTCTTCCTCTCATAATTGCTTACTTCTATTATAATTTTCTGCATGTAGTTACTTGAGTGTCACTTTAGCATCTGTAATTGTCATTTTCTAAGTGTTACAGTGGCCTTGCAGCATCTATAGTTTCTCTACTACATGAGTTTGATTTTTTAACTTGCAAACTTTTAATCGCTATATCTTCTCAATTTATTATGACCGTGTTATTGCTATCTTCTCCTTGCAGTATGGACTTCCTTTAAAAGTAGTTTCCTACAGTGAATTGTATGGGTGGACAATGGATGAAATAGTGAAATTGATAGGCTTGAAGAACAACTGTACATTTTGTGGTGTTTTTCGTCGACAGGTAATCAAATAAAATTGCCTTTGGGTTTGTTGATTATATTTTGCATAAATGTCTCCAACATCTGGTACACAATTTGCACCTTCCCAGTAAGTCTCTATGTAATATACGATATTGCACAAAAGCTGTACAAGAGAAAAAAAAGCTTTTGAAATATTTTGGAACTCTACTTTGTGGCTGACCTGATTTTCTGTTTCTCACTGTGAGAAAGACCAAGCTTAGTTCAGTCTTTTGAAGTGTCTTTCCTTGCGTTCTTCTTGTAGTAAAGATGTTTGGAATATTTTCTTTTCCACCAACAGTTGCAGTTTCTTGATATTTCTTTGAAACTGGTAATGTAATCATATTGATTAGTTTCTGTTTTTGGTAAGGCCCTTGATCGAGGTGCTGCATTGCTAAAGGTAGATAAGCTTGTTACCGGACATAATGCAGATGATATTGCTGAAACAGTCCTTTTAAATATTTTACGAGGTGATATTGCAAGGTATAAGTAATTGTAATTTAGTTCTCTTGTATGATTCTCTTCCCTCTTTTCTTTCCCAAATTATCGATGGGTTTCTTTCCTCTAACAAACCAGGTTAAGTAGATGCACATCGATAATTACCGGAGAAGATGGGCCAATACCGAGATGCAAGCCCTTCAAATACACATATGAGAAGGAAATTGTCATATATCCTTTTCTTTGATAAGATTTTATTGGGCTACCAAGTTGAGTGGACTCTTCACTTCGATGCCACACCTGTGTCAAATTCTCCAAAAATACACCATTTTGAAGAATTCGACAGGTACCTGTGGACATTTTTGAAGAGTCCGAGCTACATAGCTACCCCTTGCTATATACCGTAAGGGGCTGCATCTTCCTTAGTAAAGTAGTTCTCTGATTATGATCACTTATGACTGTGTTGCCTTAACTTGCTGTTACGTATGCATACTTTAAAAAGCTGGACTACTTCTCTACAGAATGTAAGTATGCCTTCTTTGTTGAAGCACTTCAATGTGTGTTGTTTTCATGTCTGTCTACTTTATTCTCTCTTTCCTCCCATTACAATGGAAGGAGACCCAGGTGTTGTAAAAGAGGTGGTGTAAATTTGAACGGCTTAAAATTGCTACATCTTAGATTAGTTCAACATGAAGGTTTCCTCTGAAGGAAATAATATTTCAATTAAGGTTGGGTAGAGGAATTAGCTAGAGTACATGAACAAGAACCTTATATCCGTTTCTAGTCATCAGAAAACAAATCAAGGATGATAGAGAAGCTAAACTATCGGCTTCATATGCACCATCTTGATCTAAGTCTTGGTACTTTCCAAGAGAATAATCCCCAAAAGCAAAGGCTTCTTGCTGACTTATGGCTAAACATCTGCTCATTCTACATGGCTACATGCCTCTATTGAATATAACAATAGTCGTATACCAAAACTAAAAAGAAGAAAGTGCAGTAGGTTACAAAACCAACTGTCCCTATACGGTCTACATTGCAAAAGTGCATCTCAAAAATATTTTGCGTAGACTATATGTAATAGCAGCATTTGAACTACTCAATTATCTGTCGGTGTCTTGTTTCTTTTATTATCTAGTAGTGTGTTATCCCATTTTGTTGTTTATTTTCATGTTATTTGTATGTTATACTGTTATCTGTCCTGAGCCGGGGTCTATCAAAAGCAACCTCTCTACTTCATTTGAGGTAGTGGTATAGATTGCGTATACTTTACCCTCTCCAAACCCCACTTTGTGGGAATACACTGGGTATGTTGTTGTTGTAATTACTCCGTCCCGCCTACTCTGATTGACTTAGTTTTTAGCTTACTCCATACCAAAGACTTGACCTCTTTCTTAACCATGATAAACATTTTTTCCCAATGATTCAACTATACCTATACTGTTACTGCCTTGTATTTTTCCATAATTGACGTGATTTTTTTCAATCAACTGTTCCACTTCTTCAAACTTATTACTCTTCTTACCAATCTCATTATAACAATATATCCACACTATTTTACTCTTAAGCTTTGCGAGTGTTGACCTAATCAATTAGAATGGGACAGAGAAAGTAGTCATTTGGATATTTTCAATCTGCAACCACCTTCATTGTGCATCCTTTGTGTACTTTAACAACATTACATGATCATCTATCAGTAATCATTTTTTTATACTTTTTCTCAAAAAATAACTTTTTGTATGACATACATATAATGTCTATATTATATTTGATTTTTTTCAGTGATGAAGTTAAAATATTTGAAAATTTTACCAATGCCAGACCTTTGCCCATCTATCTATTATGGTTTTACTTTTCATTCCCGATTATGGGACATTTCTTTTAATAAGATATAATCTGAGCACTCATCCTTAGGCTTCCTCCACTGCATGTGTCAAACAGATTTTTAATGTAACTGTCTAGAGTGAGTGGAAGAGCAAGTGCTGGTTTCCTTAAATATGTTGATACCATATGATCGTATTACTAAAATTGTCTCGTTAATTGTTTTAGCTTTGTCTCATATCCTTGTGCTTCATCCTAAAAAGTTAGCTGTATGAAAATGCAGGTATTTACTCCCCTAATGCTTACCGTGGCTTTGCTCGTGAGTTCATTAAAGATTTAGAAAGGCTGAGGTAGTTCCCAGTTGAAATTCTTCCCAAAAAAGAAAATTTCTTCAGTCAGTTATGCTGCATAAGTAGTCTTTGCAAAATGCTTTTGTTCCTGAATAGTAACTCAGTAGTCGTGATGTCAGACCAAGAGCCATTCTTGACATCATCAAATCAGGTGAAGACTTTCGGATCTCCACCTCTACAAAAATGCCAGAACAAGGAACTTGTGAAAGATGTGGTTATATATCGAGCCAGGTAAAGATGATTCTTCTCTGCCTTACATTTTGCAATACTCTAGGGTCGTTTGGTGTAAAGGGATTAAAACACATAATCCCGGGATAAAATAATAGTCCGGGGATAAAATTTTTGGTAGCTTGTTTGGTTGCCTAGTTCGGGATAACTTATTCCGGGATTAAAAAATAGTACCGGGATAAGTTATCCCTCCCTTTGGATGGTATAAGTAATCCCAACATATATTACCTTGGGATAAAGCCATGAAATGGCAAAATTATCCTCCTAATCCTTTGATTATAACTTTTCAAATATATATATATTACTACTATATATAAGAGAATGTGAGATTTTGGTAATCCTCACATCAAATTTTTTGTCAATTTTATCCCTAATTTAAATTTTAATTACTCTACAAATTTTATCCATTTTGATAAATTTGAACAATATATGAGTTTATTAAATGCTACAAAAGTGATGAGTCATAGAAAAATAATAATGACAGCAGAAAAATTATTTGTACAATCAAGTTCAAAATTGCTTCAAGGATTTATTGTCTTTCTATTTTGTAGAAATGTTTATTAATCTTTCTTTAATTTGTCAATTTTTCTAACAAATTTATCATGGACAAGTAATTAAAGTATATTGACATTCTCTTTCTAACCTAGTGCATGCTTAATTATCAAATAAAAAGTTATATTTTATATGTAGCTAAAAATGTTTGAAAATTTAATTTTAAAAAAATATAATTTAACTCTCCAAATATTAATGATACTAAATAATGAAAAATGAGAGTAATTTTTTTTCACATTTTTTTGTGATGAATTCTTTTAACAAAAAATGGGATTATCAATATTTTATAGAATTTAGGACAAAATAAGTAGTTTAACATGAAATATTAAAGCTTCATACACATTTAAGAAATATCAACATAAATTTCTTAACATGTGTTTTTAGAAAAAATAAACTACTAAAGTTAAAAAAAAGTAACTTTTGCAGTTTCTTTTGTATGACTTGATATGAAGGAAAATCTACAAAAATATTTTGTTGAACCAAGTTTTTTAATTATTTAAATTAAATTCTGTCGTTATTTATAAGTTTACTTTATCAATGTTATCATACAATAATTTTCAGTGTTAAATATTTATTATATCACTTTGAATGTTAGAATTTTTTTATAATAAATGAGTGAATTAATATAAGTTTAATTGAAAAAAACTTAATGAAAAAGAATTGAGAAAAAAATGCTGAAGTTAATTCAACATAAGATAAAATTTAATTAAGCTAAATAAGTTGAAGGGTATTTTTGTAAATAAACTATTTATTCTTAAAAAAAAATACAATGCATATTATTTTTATTACCACAAACCAAACAACCATTACTAAATAATACCAGAATAACTATCCCAGGACAAGTAATCCTAGTATAACTTGTTTCCCAACCAAATAATCCCTTAGGGGTCATTTGGTGTGAGGTGCTAAAGCAAATAATCCCAGGATAAATTTTTTAATGCATGTTTGGTTGACAATATTCGGGATAACTTATCTCGGGACTAATAAATAATATCGAGTTAAGTTGTTCACATAATTGGTGGGATTAATGACCCACAAATCCATATTAGCCTCTTATAACTAGTTTTTCAGTCAAAGACAAATTTAATTAACTACCAATTTGTTATTTTTATTATTTAATTGTTGGACTTTTAACTAGCTTTACCGAGGCATTACATCTACTATGGTAAATGGGAAATGGTTGGGCAACAAACCTAGTTATATATCTAATTCCACCTTGAGGGCATTAGTGATATCGATCCTTTAGTCGTCCATATGGTCAAACGAGTAGTAGGAAAAGTAATATAGTCATGTATTGTCATAAATGGAGTAAGTTTTAAGATTTTCAATAGATAGTATAGACTAATTTTTGCATTCCAACTACAGGCTATAACATGTATCAAGTGGTAAGAAAGCTAAAACTTGTCAAGTAACACCTAAAGAGATTAGATAAGCAGCATTTTAGTAACATGTGCATGAAGTAGGTGAGGATAGAAAGGCATTATGCAAGGTTCAAAGTCTTCTCTAACAGGACCTAGTAATATAGTATTATATACTGAATATAAAGAACTGAATGCAAGGTTTAGGCGATCAATTAGCATGGCTAGTTCTTTGAGATCAATTAGCCTGGCTATTTCTTTCCTATGCGGAGAAGTAAAGCAACATGAATTAGACTAGGGTACGAGGTTACTGAATAATTGTTCACTGTCATTAAGCGATGGAAACTCATGCAATCAATTTTTCAAATTAAGTTATGCATGGGCAAATGCAACACGAACCTGATAACATAGCTGACGTTTTTGTTCAGTATTTTCATGCTATACTTGGTGAATCATGAATAACATAAACAACAAATCTTCTTTTACTTTAACAAACTTAAAATGAAAGTTTTTATTTCAAACTAAATAAGATGTAGTAAGATTGTTTTTTAAACACACACGGTATAATTATGGGAAACACATGCAAAAAAAATTAAAGCTAAATAAGATGAAATTTTTATATTTAAAATACACACAATATAATCATGAAAATGCACACACAAAAAAAATTAAGCTAAATAAGATGAAAGTTTTATTTTTAAAATACACACGATATAATCATGAAAATGCGCACACACAAAAAAATTAAGCTACATAAGATAGAAAGTTTTATTTTTAAGAATAAATATTTAAAGCTTGAAAAGAAATATATATATAAAAAAAAAATTAAATAAGATGGAGGGTATTTTGGTAATCAATTAAATTATTCTTAGAAATTATATCATGCATATTACTTTGAATACAACAAATCAAACACTCAATGAAAAATAATCCCAGTATAACTAATCTCAGTATAACTTATCCCATCATAACTTATCGTAGCATAACTACATTCCCAACCAAACGACCCCTTGAGAGTTCTAGCATCTATCTTGAAGTATAATTTGTTCAGGGGATCAGTAAGCTTTCCCTTTACTGGTTGGTACACTTCCCTCAAGGTATTAATGTTGTCATTGTACTATGATCCGTCTCCTTTGCAATAACAAACTTGACTGGTTAAAGTTTCTTCTGAAGAATTTTGCTAATCTGATATAGACCTGCTGTTGTCGGTCTCATGTGACAGATTCCTTTTGTCATCAGCTTTCAAATATTTTTTTTGCAGTTCCACCCTGTAATGACTTCATTTTCCTCGTTTTCTTGTCCTTTATACCTATTAAATTTACTCTTCCTTCTTTTAGGGATGTTATAAATGGTTTTTGTTCTTACTAGCAACGTATTCTTGTAGCTACTTCTTAGTACTTGCATTTAACTGACTGGTTCATTTCTTGTGTAAATATGCAGAAATGGTGCAAAGCATGTGTCTTGCTCGAGGGCCTCAATCGTGGTTTACCAAAATTAGGCATAGGGCAAAGTCGGGGGATCAATAGTGAACGTAATACCAACATGAAACAAGCTAATGGAACACAAAATTTACAAAGCAAGCAGTGTGGAAGTTTGGACTTCTGAATTCTCTTATGTTGCTGCAAAAATTGTTGTACGACTTCTCAGTGATGATTGTTGCCATCTTTGGCTTGGAATAGCTAATAGGGGACTTTAATTAGGAGTAGCATATTATCTGTACAAGGGGTCGTTTGGTACCCATGATTCCGAAATTTATTTTAGGATGAGTTTATATTTGGATAAAATTGATTCATCTAGGGATTAATTTATTTCAAGATTGTGGTGTTATTTTTATCTCTTCTTGAGGGTGGGATAAGTGGGATAACTAATAACAGAATAGTCAATGGAATAGTTAATTCAGGATAACTGTTTTCCAACCAAACGGCCGTCCCTAATGTATTTATGGAGGTTGAAAAGAGCCTCCAAGCTTTTTCATAATCTTCTACTGTGCACTCGTGTACTACAATTTCTCAATGATGCACTCCCAATTTTTATGTGAAAAAGCGAGTTCAAATGAGCTTCGTTCGATGGTATGCTAACATCAATTCTCAAACAAAACTTTACTGATTTAACTTTTTATCTTTATCAACGAGATACCAAATTACAAACTCTGATTTGACTAGATTTCAATACAACAAACTGAATTACGATTGGAATTCGATCATCATATAACAAAGTTAGCTGAAACAATTGAAGATAGTGAAAGACATTTGGGGCTTCTAAAAATGCTTCTCATTGCAAAACTTCAGCAGCATGAATTAGAACCCTCATATATCGAAGAAATTTAGGCAACCATGAAATGTACAGTCGAGATGAGCTAAAATACATGCATAAGCAACACAAGAGCCTTCACCAGTAAATGTGACTTCCTGCACAGCACCTTCATGATCCAGGATTTTCTGCATATTCCATCACAAGCTTCGTAAAATTACACGAAATTATATCACAGGTATATCCAAGAAGCTTAAGCGGCTCTCAGAACAGCAAATTACAAATTACAGTAGATCGATTTCAAATGCAAGTGTATTTTGATTAGAAATAACAACCATAGCTAGTGTAATCCCACAAGTAGAATCTGAGGAAGGTGGTGTCTACGCAGGTGGTGTCTACGCAGACATTAGGCAAAGAAGTCTTTTCTGATAGACCCTCGACTCGGGTAAAGCATTTCAAAGCAAGTACAAAAAGGGAATTCAATAGTAAAGAAGCCATGATGAAAATAATGGGGAGAAAAGATCAATAGCAACTGTATTTCGGTTAGCAAAGAGCATAATTATGACCATACAATACTATCAGCGAAGTAGATGCTCAATCTGTTTGGATCTACTAGCGACATCCCCCTTTTAGAAATATCAAGCTAAAGAAAATTTTTTGACATGTTATATACCTCGGAGGCTCGTAGTGAGAAGACGATATATGAGGGATGCAATCATGTTACTCTCCTGGATTACTAGTACATCCTCACTTTACTAACTAGTAAAATCAATTCTAACCCAAAGTATGAACCCCATGTTTTTTCCACAATCACTTCAATACCTACATATCAGGCATACAAAAACAATCTCACGAACCTCAAATATAAATGGAAGATCCTATTGATCTCCAGAGTGTATTCCAGATGTTGGGCTTCAGACTTTTTCTTCTTTCACTTTTCTCAGATGCTTTATTTAATTGGTAACATGATACATTTCTTCTGAGCAATGAACGCAAAGCTTCTCAGAGTACCGTCTCTAAACCACAGCACGGGATAGTCAATCAAGAATTAATGACATCAGCACACATATGCCAAGTCCAGTTACAAAATTTAGATGTACACTTGCATATGTTACCAAGAGCTTACCTTAGAAGCCACAAACAGTTTAAGGAGCCTAGACTAAGAACAAAACGATCTTAACTAAACACGGAAGAATCAGGATTGCAATTGTACATCTAACAATGCTGAACTTCTTTCCCTTCCAGAGAGCTCCAAATCCTACCCTTTTGCTCCCTTGGTGACTCGAACCCCACAACCTTAGGTTTGGAGGTGTAGGGTGCTTACCATCTGAGCAACTCCCCCGTCTTGTCAACATTTCTAAACTTATTACTACACGAGAGGGTAAAAGATATAAGGAAGAAAAAAAAAATCAGAAAATTGATAGAACTAAACTAATATCATTTTATAACTTCATACTGATCAGATACCACATTACAATTTTTTTTAATTCAGATGTATTAACATACCCATGTAGTCCCACAAATTGAGGCTTGGGTAGGGTAGAATGTATGTCACCTTACCCCTACCTCAAAGGTAGAGAGGTTGTTTCCCATAACCCTTGGCACAAGGAAAAACAATCCACAGTATTGCACTTCTTATTTCTGACTTTGGCATGCTTAGAGTACTTGTTGCTTCTACCATTATTCAGTGCTACTAACCAAAAAACCTAATAGCAAGAGTCTTCTGACGGAAGATATTGCAGCCACACGGCATTATTAATCTAAAAGTAATACTAGAAAGACTCCACATTGACACTATTGATACAACTACATGCAGTGGTGCTGATGCACGTCCAAAATTTGCCAGAATTGACCAATTCAACAATTGACTGCTTCAAAAAAATTTCAAGGCTAGCTGTAGCACAGGAACAACAAGCAAATTTTTCATCACATTCCATTGAATATCGTAGCACTGAGTGGCGTACACAGTATTTTCCGTAATCCTGAAGTGGTGTCGACCTTTAAAAAGTTGAATAAGTAAATTCTTCATAGTAAGGACATCATAATTTCGGTACACATAATTGGAGTTCTACGCCACAAGACCGCAACATAACTTGAATGTAGCAGTTGCTGGTTCACTTGATTTACCTAATGTATTTTAGGGTAGGACATAATGACCTGGTGCTTCATTAATTTTTCTGAATAAAGTTCTAAATTTTTAGAAGAAATTGTTGGCAGTTGTATTCAAACATTTGACTTCAGTGGCGAAGTGAAGCCCTATACCAGGGGGCCAACGCCATTCTTGCTGACAAGTGGTGTCATTTTATTTATATGTAACAACATATTAGAGTTTGCAGAGTATTCGCATACATATAAGTCAAAAAACATTTGGCCAAGCGGTGTCGGATGAAACCGCTTCGCTCAACGTGCCTACGACCTTATTATCACTACTTTTGGATGAAAAACAGGAGTACCGGTTCGCTCATCTAACAACGGCATAGCACAGTGTGCTTGCTGAACCTCTCTTTTTTAAAAAAACTGTGGTGTCCGGGCCAATTTACGTGCACCTCGACTAATTCCATGGGGTACCTATCACCTCCCACCGGCAACAAGTACCAGGTAACCCTATCCACCAAGGCAAGGATAGAGAGGAAGCTGGAATTTGAATCTCAGACCTCATGGTTCTCACCCACTTCGTTGACCACTCGGCCACACCCTTGGGTGCTTGCTGAACCTCTTTTAGAAGTGTAACTTGTTTCTCTGACCCAAAAGTATGGCTACACAAGAACCACAAGCTAACAGCTTCAACTATACTAATCTTTTTTTTGTCCTTGAAAAGGCAATGTTGATCAACTATACTAATCTGTTGCCATCTTTCCTACCAAATTCTAGGTATGGGACAGACGGTATCACCTAACCATGTCAGTTATAAGAATGATAAGAATTCAGGTTCTTAGTTGTCTTTCTTCACGTGAACATTTTTGAATTTCTACAACTGTTTGTCAATTACATTGATACTTGCTTAGCTACAGCAAGATTGTTAGTGTGAAATGTGTTCCAGTGGACCATTTGGCAGTGGTTGTGCTCATACTTATGATTTTATTTGAGATGTCAAGAGTGACAATTACAACACACAATTACGTTTAGCACAGCTTGCTTCATGATTTTCAAGGATTTTAAGGTTCATGCTGAAGCTAGCAAAAGAACACTGTTCATCCATCAGGAATATCAAATAAGGAAAAAGACTTGGTTGGTTTGCTAATGGTGAACAAAATTAAAGTACCTAGAGTCCCTCTATTCCTAGCAAGCTGAAACTAAGTCTGCATAAACTATTTGAGGATATCGTTAGCATAACCAAAAGACGGAAAAATAAATCACTGAAGTATGCTGGGAGAGTTCACTTAATTAATCCGATACATTTGGTATTCAAGCATACTATACAAATTAGGAGCATTGTCTAATAAGGTCCCTTTTAAATTAAAGACTTACACAGATCTTTCTGTGGTTTGCTAGAACTGAAGCACCTTGCAGCAAAGGTGTATCAACGCCTCTATTTGACTAGGTTACATTGTAGGAATCCAAAATTCTGCAATGCATTCTTGTGAAATGCCAGTATAGGAGATATCTATTTTCCTCTCCACTTGGTTTTCTCTACCACTTTGTTGCAAATTTTTGGGATACATTACCATTGCAGCGGTCAGTGTGACAACACAAGATGGAGGATAAAAATGGCTAGGAGATCCAAAACGCTACCACTATCAACTCCAACTCTATTTATGTGGATTGTTTTCAAGTGTTCAACTGGTGAATAGAGTTTTAAACAAACTTGTGCATCAATTGTTTTGCTGAAGAACCAAAAAAACTAGCTGGAAGCTAGTTTTGTTCAAGAAGAGTTGTTATAGTTGAAGTTAATTAAATTTAAGGCAATAGATTAGAACAAATAGAGAATATCTGTTACAGCTTTAGTCTTTAAAGAAGAGGAAAAAAAAACGAAATGACTGAATTAATAACTAAAAGTGCTTAAAATAAAACCATTAGCAACAGTACTTATACATGCATCAAAATTATAAAAACACAACCATCAAAGCACTTCCATGGATAAAAAAGAAACGATAATGTGTGTATTTATATAACATGAGAGGCCAAGGAAGTATAAATTTCAATACCTTTAATTTGAATATTAATTCCTCATCATGTCAATGCCAAATTCCACTCACAAGGACAGGGATCAATAACCAATATAGCTCGGATCTCCAAGGTACTCAGCAATTTGTTCAAGCCGCACTTTGAGCAACTCCTTTGTATCACCATCTCGGACGATTCCAGTCTCACTTTCACTATCCTTCTCAACCAATTGGCCATACACACCTTTGTGCCTACCATACAGAACAAGAACCGGACCACCACGCTTTGGAAGAGCTGTCTCAAGCAATTCCTGATCCACACCTTGTATCAACTCCCTAGTTTCATCCATACATATATCACAACTTGTCGGCCCAACCACATCCATAATTTCCCCTTTCTTTAGATACAATCTTCCCCTTTTCAAATCCTTACTTATAATCCTAACTCTAATATGACTGGCAAGCCAAGAAGATACTTTATCACTCCTTTCATCTCTACTTCTTCTGCTTTCCTTTTTCCTCTCCGTTGTTGCTTCGTCTCTATGTTTTCTAGCCCCATCAAGATTACTCTTTTCTTCTCTAATCTTCAATTCTGACAACTTCCTCAAGCACCTCTCTTCCTCCACTGAACCCAATTCAGCCACATCCCGTGCCTGAAGTTTCACCTCTTCGCCTCGTCTCCCAAGCTTCAAAACCACCGAATCCCCACCGCTTTTCACCTCCAAAACTATTCCTTTCATCCCCATTTCCTTTCCTCTCACTACCCTCACTTCCTTCCCAACATATAACCCTTTCTTCCCCATATTACAATCACTCTTATCCACGTTAACACTTCCTTCACCTTTACTACTAGGTTTTGGCACTTCAGGTATAAACCCAATCCCTTCTTTAGCTGTCCACCTTTTATACTCAACAACTTTAACATCCTCTTTCGCGTTCCTACCTATCCCTCTACCTTCAACCCAACCATAACCTTTCAATAAAGCAGCTCCATATCCCTCCACTGGCATATCAGTATACTCATCAATCCCATTGTGCTCTGGTAACCTCTTCAAATCCTCCTTAAACTTATGCAACATCGGATCAATCATCTGCTTCGTGTTCGTATTCACGTTCACGTTCTGGTTAGGGTTAGGGTTTTCAGATTGGCGCACATTGAGTCCGTAACTGATTCCATCCGCCGCCGGTTCAACAGAACATCCGGAATCAATTTCGAATTGAAGCGGTTGATCGGCGGCGGAGGAATCGGGTTGGAGAGGGAGATCGAGATTTTTCATCCGTTTGATAGGGCGCCATTCGTTCTGTTTTGGGGGAATTATAAGTGTATCTTTAGTGGAACTCGCCGGAGCTTTGGAAGGGTCGTATTCGGTGACGTACTCTTTGACGGTGGAGTTGGAGGAGTTACGGTGGGGATCTTCGCCGGAGAAGGTTTGAGAGGAAGACGGGGGCGGCCGATTTCTGAGGGTTGAAGATGGCTTTGAAGAGAGAGAAAACGAGAGCTTCATCGGAGACAGCGACGGAGATATTCAACGTCGGCGGGGCGAAATTGCCGATATCTGGTAAACCGAGAGATAAAAGGGTAGTAGGGAATTGAAGAATGATTAACACCAGAGTGTACCTGCGAAAAGGTCATAAATTACCCAAACTCCCAGAGGGTTCTTGCTACATTACATGAAATCCTAAACCTATAAGAAAATGGAAAAGCATCGAATTTTATATCTCTACTTTAAAAAACTAATCAAATATATCTGATTAAATTTATCCTCCTATGAGGTCAAATTTACTCTTTTATTTTAAAAAATTGACTAAATATCCTTTATCATACTTCACAATCAAATTTATCATCAATATCATATTTTAGAGCCAATTTTATTCTTATAGTTAAGAAACTTTTTCACATATTCCCTTCATTTAATAGAAAAGTTCAAATCAACATTAAATATTTCATCTTTTTAAAAACAAAACACATCCTAATCTAACCTACTCGATTCGACTTGAACAACACAAAAAGCACACACAAACATATTCTCTCAGTTTTGTTGATCAAACTTTCCTAACGAGATTAAATCAATAGATATTTTATCAGTGCATAACTCATGAAAATGGATATGCATCAGTGCAAACAAAAACAATTTTACCCCTGCATCAATGCAAAACTCATGAAAAATAACATTTAGCGGTCAAATCTAACAGATTAGGTTCACTGAATATTTCTCTGGATGATTGAGTTAAGATATTTCTTTATGTGTCAATCATAACATCTCTTCATTCTTATGTCTTTATATATACAATTTGAATTTATATAAATTTTTCATCTATGTTATTTGTTCAAAAAACTTATCCACTGATTTTCAAAATCTAGATTCACATAGAATTGCATGTCAAATATTTTAAAATTTTAAACATAATTGGAACTGAAACAAAGTTTGTAATAGACATTTTCTTTAGTTTTATGCTGCTGCATTATTTCATTCCATTTTACTTTTTGTTCCTTAGTAAACAACCTACCAACACTACATGTTGAAAGATAAATATATTTGTTTGTTAGGAGAATTCGAGCAACAGAACTGAGGGAGAAGTATATTTATTTGTTTATTTTTGGTGATTCGAAACGAACGGGTTAGATTAGGGTATGTTATATTTTTTTTAAAAAATAGGTTATTTAATGTTGATTTAGACTTTTCTGTTAAAAAAAGGATATATGTGAAAAGTTTCTTAACAAAAGGGATAAATTTGGCTCCAAAGTATGATAAAGAGGGTAAATTTGGCTCCAAAGTATGACAACGAGGGTAAATTTGACTCCAAAGTATGGTGAATGGTATAGTTTAGCCAATTTTGTAAAGTAGAGGGGTAAATTTGATAGCAAAGTATGACAACGAGGATAAATTTAACTCCAAAGTATGAAGAGAGATATATTTAACTAATTTTTTAAAGTAAATGAGTAAATTTGACCCTTTTTCCTTAAAGAAAGATTATATAAAATTTCTGATTTGTAGATTTACACTTGATACATATCAGTCTCTTTCACGTATGTATACATCTGATATAACATATCAGTCGCCTTCCACGGCCGCAAATTACTTCATCTTTGTCACCTCAAATCGTATGACATAATATTTCAATTTTTTTTTATATCTTTGGCATTTCTCACTACGAGCTCCCTACCCTATCTCTCTCTAACGGCTCTCTCTCTTTCTCCCTACCCTATCTCTCTCGCTCGCCCCGGTCCCTGGCCCCCATCGCCGTCGCCGACCGTCGGCGCCGACCCGATCCGACCTCCGGTCCCGACCTCCGGTCGCCAGCGCTGACCTCCGGCGCCGCTCTAATGGCTCTCTCTCCGATCCCCGGCCCCCGTCGCCGTCGCCGACCTTCGGCGCCGACCCGACCCGACCGCCAGCCCCGACCTCCGGTCCCCGACGCCGACCCCCGTCGCCGCTCCCCGCTACCCTCCGTCGCTGACCTCCGATGCTAAGCCGTTCCCGCCCCCCCAGCGGGGTACACCAGCCCTCCCCCCACCTCGACCTCCAGCCAGCCGCCGCCCGGTCTCCAGCCGCCAACTCGGTCTCCAACAGCCGAAGCTCGGTCTTCAGCCGCAGCTCCGTCTGCACCCGCCGCCCCCTCTTCAGTAGCCGCAGCTCCATCTCAGCACCGGAATCCCCCGGAAGCCGGTCAACACTGGGATTGGTTTCCGGCTTGGTCTACAAGCGTAATCCGATGACTTCTAACCTTTGTTATTTCGTTATTTCATATTTCATTTTATTTCATTATTTCATATTTCATTCTTCGTATTATGCTAGTAGTAGCCCCTGTACCTTGACTTGCGTGGGATTTGTGGATATTGTCTGTTGTCTGTTGTTGCTGTTGCTGTGGTCATTTCTTGCACCGCTTTGGATTGGGTTATCGGTTGGGAATCTGTATTTTCTTATACTTTCGTGTAGTTGTGGTTGTGGGCGGTAATGGGTGGATAGGGTCATGTCCGAGGGGGTTGGGGCGTGGGGCCGTGGTGGGGGCGGAGGATGAGGAGAGGGGAGTGGGAGGGAGGCCAAGGTTTGGCCGCGGTGGGGGAGGGGGGGGTGGGGTAGTGGAGGGCGTGTGGATAGTGACGGTAGGCTGAGGGTTGGGTCTTGGAATATAGGGACCCTTCAGGGTAAGTTCATAGAGCTTGTGAAGATTCTTAGGAAGAGGAGGATCAACATTGCGTGTGTTTAAGAGACCAAGTGGGTAGGGTCTAAAGCTAGGGAGGTGGATGGTTACAAGCTGTGGTACGCTGGGAGCGAGAGGCATAGGAATGGAGTTGGCATCTTAGTAGATGAAGAGCTTAGAGGTCAGGTAGTAGAGGTGAAGAGGATCAACGATAGGTTGATGACTATTAAGTTGGTCATTCGGGAGTTTACCCTGAACGTGTGTAGTGCTTATGCGCCGCAAGTGGGATCGGAGGGGGAGGAGAAGATGCGGTTTTGGGAGGCTTTGGAGGAGGTGGTGAGAGGCGTGCCTAGTTCGGAGAAGATTGTTGTAGCAGGGGATTTCAACGGGCACATCGGGGCGTTATCGGGAGGCTTTGGTGATGTGCATGGTAGTTCTGGTTTTGGGGAGAGAAATGAAGAGGGGGTTACCCTATTGGAGTTTGCGAGGGCCTTTGGGCTGGTGGTGGTGAATTCGGGCTTCCCGAAGAAGGACGAGCACCTGATCACCTTTCGAAGTGCGATAGCCAGGACCCAGATTGGCTTTTTGTTGCTTAGGAAAGGAGATAAAGCGTTGTGTAAGGACTGTAAAGTCATCCCGAGTGAGAATCTTTCGACCCAGCATAGGCTCTTGGTTATGGATTTGGGTATAAAGAAGAATAGAAAGAGGAGGAGTAAGGAGTGTAGACCTAGAATTAAGTGAGGCGGCCTGACACCAGTGAATGCGTGGGAGATAGGGGAGAGGTTGGCGGGAATGGGGGTGTGGGAGTGTAGGGGGGACGTGAATAGTATGTGAGACAGGGCGGCAAGGTGCATCAGGGAGAATGCTAGTGAGGTGTTGGGTGTTTCTAGGGGCCGGGCCGGGCACCATCGGGGGGATTGGTGGTGGAATGAAGAGGTGAAAAAGAAAGTGGGGACCAAGAAAGGGGCGTATGCTAAGTTGGTGGAGAGTAAGGACGAAGAGGAGAAGCGGGTAAACAGGAAAGAGTACAAGCTAGCGAGGAAGGAGGCTAAGTCAGCAGTCACGGCAGCTAAGACGGCCGCTTTTGAGAGCTTGTATGCAGGGTTACAGGGGAAAGGAGGGGAGAAAAAGTTGTTTAGACTCGCTAAGGCTAGGGAGAGGAAGGGTCGTGACCTCGATCAGGTGAGGTGCATTAAGGGGGAGGACGATAGAGTGTTGGTGGAGGACGGCCACATTAAGAATAGATGGCAGTCGTACTTTCATAGGCTCTTGAATGACGAAGGGGATAGAGCTATTGTGTTAGGGGAACTGGAGCACTCAGAGGAGTGTCGGGATTTTAGCTATTGTAGACGTTTTAAGGTAGAAGAGGTTAGACAGGCTGTTCGCAGGATGCGAAGGGGTAGGGCGACGGGGCCGGATGAGATACCGGTGGAGTTTTGGAAGTTTGTTGGAGAGGCTGGTGTAAGGTGGTTGACTGGATTGTTTAATGAAATCTTCAGGACGGCAAAGATGCCCGAGGCTTGGAGGTGGAGTACCATGATCCCTCTCTATAAGAATAAGGGGGACATTCAGAGTTGCAATAACTATAGGGGGATTAAGTTATTGAGTCACTCTATGAAGATCTGAGAGAGAGTGGTCGAGGTGAGGCTGAGACGGATAGTGTCTATTTCGGAAAACCAGTTCGGATTTATGCCCGGCCGCTCGACGACGGAGGCAATCCACCTGGTACGGAGGTTGGTGGAATAGTATAGGGAAAGGAAGAAGGATCTGCACATGGTGTTTATCGACCTGGAGAAGGCTTACGACAAAGTGCCCAGGGAGGTGCTTTGGAGATGCTTGGAGGTGAGTGGAGTACCGCTGGCATATATCAGAGCAATTAAGGATATGTATGATGGAGCGAAAACCCAGGTGAGGACGGCGGGAGGAGACTCAGAGCATTTCACTGTCCTGACAGGATTGCACCAGGGATCTACTCTTAGTCCCTTTTTGTTTGCGTTGGTGATGGATGTGTTGACGCGGCATATTCAAGGGGAGGTGCCGTGGTGTATGCTTTTTGCAGACGATGTAGTTCTGATAGATGAGACCCGAGGGGGTGTGAATGACAAATTAGAGGTGTGGCGGCAAACTCTTGAGTCTAAAGGGTTCAGGGTGAGCAGAAGCAAGACAGAGTATGTGGAATGCAAGTTTAATGACGTGAGGCGGGAGAATGAGGTAGTAGTGAAGCTGGAAGCACAGGAGGTATGTAAGAGGGATAATTTCAAGTATCTTGGGTCCGTGATCCAGAGTAACGGTGAGATTGACGAGGATGTCTCGCACCGTATTGGGGTGGGATGGATGAAGTGGAAGCTCACGTCGGGGGTGCTGTGTGATAAGAAGGTGCCGCCCAAGCTAAAAGGCAAATTCTACAGGGTGGTAGTCCGTCCGGCCTTGTTGTATGGAGCGAAGTGTTGGCCAGTTAAGAACTCCCACATCCAAAAGATGAAGGTGGCAGAAATGCGGATGTTGCGCTGGATGTGTGGGCTGACTAGAGGGGATAGAGTTCAGAATGATACTATCCGGGAGAAGGTTGGTGTGACTTCAGTGGAGTGCAAGATGCGGGAAGCCCGATTGAGATGGTTCGGACACATGAAGAGGAGGGGCATGGATGCCCCCGTCCGTAGGTGTGAGAGGCTAGCGTTGGATGGTTTTAGGCGGGGTAGGGGTAGGCCGAAGAAGTACTGGGGTGAGGTGATTAGGCGGGACATGGAGCAGTTACAGCTCACCAAGGACATGACCCTAGATAGGAAGGTCTGGAGGACACGAATTAGGGCAGAGGACTAGGGCCAGTTTGGGTCGCTAGTGTAGGGAATTACTTGGTGGGGGTTTTATTCCTGTTATGATTCCGTGTTCCGTGTTTCATGTTTTATTACGAATCTATGTGCTCTCCTCTGCTTTTCTCTGTTTTATATTACTTATGGGTGCCGTATTTATGTTATGTAATCTGCTTCTGTGCTTTACTATGTGTTTGTGTGGTATCTCGTGCCTTGAGCCGGGGGTCTATCGGAAACAACCTTTCTACTTCTTTAGAGGTTGAGGTATGGACTGCGTACATCTTACCCCCCCAGACCCCACTAGGTGGGAATACACTGGGTTTGTTGTTGTTGTTGTTGGCATTTCTCACTATCTCAAACTTCAAATACTTCAAATTTTTTATCTTTTTTTCTTCCCCCAAAAATGTGAATACCATATTAAAAGTGTAAAGGGCTTTAAAAATATTGTTTGAACTTTTTGACCTTCATTAAAAGTCTTCGCTTTATACAAAATCATCTTTTTACCTATAATTATTATTTAATTAAATATATGAAGGATTAATGTTAGTAGGCTTTCTTTTTCTTATATATGTGAAAAAAAAAGGTTTTAAACTAATTATTCTATTTTTTTTTTTAAAAAAAAGCTTTTTCATATAAACAACGACAAACCTACCTAAATTTACTAATGGATGTGTTTCTTCAAGGAATTTGAAAATTATTATGCTCCTTCAAAAAAAAAAAACTACAATAATCATCATTATACTATTAAACTAAATCTTCATCATTCAAATCACTTTTTCTCTTTTATTTTTAACTCAACAGGTTTTGCTACTTTTTGAAGTGTGTCAATATTTAATTTACTTTGTTATATTTTGTATGTGTTTGGTAAAAATCCTAATTCAAATATTGTCGTTAGTACGGCAAGTGAATCATATTCAAATGTTAAAAATATAAATTCAAAAGAGGCGGCCACACAAAGTTTTACTATTGAACCATTTTTGGACACTTCAACTGATTGTCCAAAGGGAAAAGAACTATAACAACATAGAGGAAATATAAGTGGAAATCTCTATTTTTCTTAGAAAATGTGGTTTTCATGTAATGTTAATTAAGGCATATGGCTAATTATCAAAAGCATTTTAAGCACCGAAAAAAAAGATATAACTGGTAAGCTGTAGGAATTTCTAAGAGGGTCCTTTAATTGGCTAGCCAGCTTAATTTAAGATGCTGCTATGATTCAGTTTCTTGTCAAGAATCTTGGGTATGATCCAATTCTCAACTATTCTTGATAGAAAGAATTTTGAGTTTTGGCTCTGAGGATTGCTAATGATGGATTTTAGCATTTTAATAATAACTTTATTATATTTTAATGCTTTGAAATAATGGCTTTGTCTATAACTAATTCATAACTTCATCCGTTTGAAACTTTAGGTTGCAACTGTCGGTGTTTTTTTCACTAATAGCTTTGTATGTCAATTGCAATTTATGGACTTTAAAATAATACTCCCTCTATTTTATAATAAATAAATTGTTGGATTTTGACACATAAATTAAGAAAAAAACATTAAAAACATAAATTTAACACAACTTTTCATTTTTACCCCCCAAAAAGAAAAAGTTGACCTTGTAACACCTTTTCAAAAGTTAATTGGTTGTCAAATCATAAGGATAAATTTGAAAAAAAATTCAATGATTCACTTATTTTGAAACACCAATAAATACCCCAATAATTCACTTATTCTGAAACGGAGAGAGTTATATAAGTTTCTTATTCTTGCAGCAATTACTGTCTTTTGTGGTTAGCCATTTGATGCCAATTATCTCATACGTTTATGCCATTATTTGGCACGTTGCACGGCTGATTGTTCAGCTTTCAATTCTCATACCTTTGTTTCTAATCACAATAGCTAGTGGCGGTAGAATGGAGACATAGGTTTTTTATAACTCTTGTAACTTCTTCCTTTATTTCTTCATTATTTTTTGTAACTTTTGTAACCCTTGTAATCTCTATTCTTTTGATCTTCCCATTTATTTTTTCTATTCATTTCAGGAAAGATTTCTCACCTATAAATAGAGGCGGTCTTGCAGATTTTACATACATAAGATGCTATGAACCAATTGTCCCACATTGGTAAAATAGAGAAATGCTAAGAGGTTTATAGGCTAAATGGGTTCTCCCACCTATCAGGCTAGTCTTTTGGATTGGACTCTCCCATTTGGTTTATAACATTGATGCTTTCGTTGAGAGTCTCACGTGTTGGGTCGTGACTCGGAGTAGTGGCCTGCGTGCCAGGAGTGGTGACCTGTACCCAAGAGGGGTACCAGTCATGACCAACTGGGCGTAGCCGTGACCAACGAGGATCGATCCATGTGTGGAGCCACGTGTTGGGCCGTGACTCGGAGTGGTGGCCTGGACCCAAAAGGGGTGCCAACCGTGACCAACGAGGATTGATCCAAGCCTAGAGCCGCGACACGGAGTGGTGGCCTGAGCCTAAGAGGGGTGCTGCTCAGCCGTGACCAACGAGGTCGTTGGTTCTCAAGCGGAGGCGGTTGTTATAAACCAATTGTCCCATATTAGAACAATAGAGAAATGCTAAGGGGTTTATAGGTCAAATGAGTTCTCCCACCTATCAGGCTAGTCTTTTGGGTTGGGCTCTCCCGTTTGGTTTATAACATAAGATAATATAGAGTTCACAAAAGTTGGTGAAAAAGAGAGTGGAGTTCACAAAAGCTGATAAAAAAGAGAGTTTATTTTATAAATGTATTTATATTATAGTGAATGTCTATCAAGATGTAATAAGATCTATAATAAGATCTAGTTGATATCTATCAGGATTTGAAGTGTCTGTCTTTTAGTCAGAAACTAGGAATATTTTCCCTATAAATAGAGAAATTTTATTCATTGTATTTTCAATCTTATGATATAAAGAAGTCCCCTCTCTTCTCTCTCTATTTATTCTTCTTCTTTATTTTTTATTATTTCATAACAGTTTATTAGTTGAAGGAAGGTATTCTTTTTGAGGAGTTTTGAAATCAACTCTTGTCCAGAGTTGTTGAGTTGTTCTATGTAAGAAGACTGTTGTATCCTGGAGGGGACAAGTCAAGAAGATTACTACTGGATCGGTAAAATAATTTGCTACAATGGGATTGAATCTCCTTAAAGAAAGCGAGATATCCGCGCTTCAGCCGAAGAAGAAGATAACTTTTATTTTTCTTCACTTGTAATTTTTCAGTTGTAATATTATTATTTTCACCAACAGTTAATAACATGACCATCTTTTTTTCTGCTGATGCGTCTCTTGATGAGGAACATTAAAATTCTAAAACTAATCCAGAATCTTCATGAATCAAAAATCAATTTTGCTACTTATAAAAAGAGATAGTCAATTTGAATTTTCCTACTAGTTGTCAAGTTTGTCTTTTACATAATTCTAGAATACTTAGCTATTAAGAAAATTAGTTGTCAATGAGTTGTGTATGAGTTGTACAAAGGTTTTTGAAGCCTATAAATAGAGGCAATGACCTTTAGCTATGTAGTTTTAGTTCAACTCTTCTATTAATGAAATTATGTGTTTCTTTTAAGATCTTGGATTAGATCTTGTATTTTAAGGGCTTTGAATTAAGCTTTTGTTATCCGTGAATTCGAATTGTCTTATAACACGTTATCTTAAGCTTTTGTTAGAGCGTTATCTTACAACACGTTGAAGTTGTTCCTTCAAAAAATTATGTGGTTTACTTTATTTAGAACATTAGAGAGTTCCTCTAAACATTGCGCTACATCAGTTTGGTATCAGAGCCATGGAGGACCTTACAACGAGGGTGAATAACCTAGAAGAAAGATTGGATCAACAAATCACTACTCTTCATGAAGAACTCACTGGGAGGTTTGAAGAACTTGTTGTATTAGTGAGAAACAATCAAGGAGGTGTTGCCAGAAACTGGAGATAATATCGAGCTTAATATGTGGAAGAGGAAGATGATGTGGAGGAACATGATCTTTATGCACAACCAAGAAGAGGTCATGAAAATGGTGGAGATATGTACAATATTAAGGCTGAAATCCCAACTTTCAATGGTAATATAAACATTGGAGGGTTTCTTGATTGGATCTATGAGATGAAGACATTCTTTGAGATTATGAACATCCCTCCAGAACGTCGAGTACCATTGGTGACATATAAATTGAAAGGAGGGGCTGGAGCTTGGTGGAATCATCATCAAGAAGAGCTTAATTTGAGGGGTGAAAATCGTGTAAGCTATTGGCCACAAATGAAGGCACTTCTAAAGGCTAGGTTCTTACCTGCAGATTATGAACAACTCTTGTACCTACAGTTCCATAACTGTGTTCAAGGTAATAAATCTGTCTCTGATTATACAGAGGAGTTCTTAAGACTACACGTAAGGTACAATCTTTCTGAAAATAAAGACCAACAAGTCGCAAGGTATATCAATGGTCTCAATGATTCTATCCAAGAACGTCTTGGCATACAACAAATTTGGTCAATAGATCAAGCTCAAACTCTTGCCTTGAAAGCTGAGAGATATATAAAGTCCAAGAAGTCTTATAAAGTCACATCCTATTCTCGCCCAGAAAGTATATCAAAAAGTTATCCACGCCAAGAGGAGGGGAAGTTTATTCCCTCTAAAGCATAGAAAGATGAAAAGGCACCATCTTCTAGTAAAAATAATGATAAGCAACCATCTAATATGATCAAGTGTTATAAGTGCCACAAAGAGGGACACATATCAAGCAACTGTCTAAGAAGGAAGTTTGTCAACACCACTCATTGTGATGAAAGTGATGAAGAGGTGGACAACTATGAAAGTGAAGGTGAGATCGAACTATGTGAAGAAGAGGGAGAAGAAATAGTATGTGTGGTCAAACGCCTTTTAAGCTCAACCATGCAACTTAAAAAGACACAACGAAAGAGGATATTTGAAAGCAAATGTACTGTGAATGGAAAAGTATGCAAGTTGGTAATTGATAGTTGTAGTTGTGAGAATTTAGTTTCTAAAAACATGGTTAAACACTTAAATCTTAAGACACATGATCACCCAAATCCATATACTATTGGATAGCTCAAGAAAGGAGCGGAGATTAAGATCACCAAATAATGTTGGTTACCACTTTCTTTGGGTAAGTATTATCGATCAAACGTTCTATATGATGTGGTTGATATAGATGCATGTCATGTTATTCTTGGAAGACCCTGGCAATATGATGTGAACACCACACATAAAGAATGAGACAATTGGTATTCTTTCATTTGGAACAAACAAAAAATCATTATACTTCCAAACAAAACTACTACTAATGCCTCTGAAGTAGAGAAGAAGAGTATGTTAACCATCACTCAAAATCCAAAAGAATTTGCTCAAGACTTGAAGAAGTTAAAATTATGTGCCGCATTAGTTGTCAAATAAGATGAGCAACCAACAAAAGAAATTCCAGTAGAGATGTGAAGTCTGTTATCTGAATACTAAAGAATTCTTGGAGAGCCTTAACATCTACCTCCTATGAGGAATATTCAATCTCAAATAGATTTTATTCCAGGTGTTAGTCTTCCCAACCTATCACACTATAGGATAAGCCCAAAAGAGCATGCATTTCTAAGAGAGAAAGTAGAAGAGTTATTGCATAAGGGATATGTTAGAGAAAGCATAAGTCCACGCGTTGTACCAACACTACTCACACCAAAGAAAGATGGATCGTGGCGGATGTGCATGGATAGTAGGGCTATTAATAAAATCACTAAAAGGTACATATTTCCTATCCCACAAATGGATGACATGTTTGACCAACTCAGTGGATCAAAGGTGTTTTTGAAGCTTCATTTAAGAAGCGAATATCACCAAATACGAATTAGACCCGGTACTGAATGGAAGACTGCATTCAAGACAAAAGAGGGGTTGTATGAATGGCTAGTTATGCCATTTGGACTTTCTAATGCTCCTAGTACTTTCATGCGCCTAATGAATTAGGTTCTTCGTCCATTCTTATCATAGTTTGTAGTTGTCTATTTTGATGACATATTGATCTATAGCAAAAATATGGAGGAAAATTTTGAACATGTCAAAAAAGTGATGGATGTGTTGAAGGAGAATGAGCTCTATGTTAACTTGAAGAAGTGTGTATTCCTTGAAACAAAACTAGTTTTCTTACACTTTATTATCTCAAGTAAGGGGATTCAAGTTGATCAGTCTAAAATAGATGCAATAAAGGGATAACCAACTCCAAGCAATAAAGGGATGACCAACTCCAAAAACTATCTCTGAAGTGAGGAACTTCCATGGTGTAGCCACTTTCTATAAAAGATTTGTGAAGAACTTTAGCACTATCATGGCACCAATCACTGAATGTTTAAAGAAAGGGAAGTTCAAATGAGATGAAAAAATTGAAGCTAGTTTCATGGAGATTAAGAAAAAGCTGTCACAAGCTCCTGTATTAGTGTTACAAGATTTCAACAAGACCTTTGAGTTGGAATATGATGCTAGTGGAGTACGCATTGGGGCTATTTTATCCTGTTGCTTTCTTCAGTAAGAACCTAAGTTAAGCAAGACAAAAGTGGAGTACTTACCAATAAGTGTTGTATTTTGTTTATAGAGCAATGAAGACATGGGAGGTCTATTTAATGCCTAAAGAATTCATTGTCTACATTGATCATCAATCCTTGAAACATTTTAGAAGTCAAAAGCACATGGATCGCATGTTAGCAAGATAGGCAGCATACCTGGAGAGATTCAATTATCTTATTGTCCACAAGTCCAGAGTAACTAATCGAGTGGCAGATATTTTAAGCCGACTTGCAAGTCTCATGGTTTCTTTTGAAGCTGAGTTAAGTAGACCAAATAAAAGAACTATATGAAAATGATGAAGACTTCGGGTAAATCTGGGTGAAACAAACAAAAGGTTTACCATTAGAAGAGAATTTTATTGTACAAGATAGATATTTTTTTAATGGAAACCACTTATGTATTCCCAGAGGTTCTCTACGAGACAAGTTAATTCGAGAGATGCATTCATGTAATCTTAGCGGCTATGTTAGGCGTGATAAAACTATTGCTAATTTGGAAGTACGTTACTATTGGCCACAACTTAAGAGAGATGCCAGCAAATTTGTGCAAAGGTGTCCTATTTGCCAAACATACAAAGGGCAGGTTCAAAACACCGGACTCTATATGCCATTACCCATTCCAAGTACAACTTGGGAAGACCTATCAATGGATTTTGTACTTGGCTTACCAAGGACAAGGCGAGGACATGATGTTGTTTACGTGATAGTAGACAGATTTTCTAAAATGACTCATTTTATCCCTTGTTGTAAGACAATGGATGCCCATCATATAGCTAATCTTTTCTTCAGAGAAGTAGTCAAACTACATGATGTTCCAAGATCAATTATTTCAAATTGAGATAGCAAATTTCTTGCTACATTTTGGCTTACTTTATGGAAATAATTCAACACAGAATTGAAGTTTTCAAGCACTGCCCATTCATAAACAAATGGCCAAACAGAAGTGGTGAATAAATTTCTAGGAAATTTAATTCGATGCGTCTATAGAGATAAGAAAGGACAATGGGATTTAGCTTTATCCCTTGCAGATTTTGCCTACAATAATTCTAAGCATAGGTCTACAGGTTGTTGCCCTTTCTCTATTGTGTACACTAGAGTTCCAAGACATGTGGTTGATTTAGTGAAGCTACCAACAAGGGAGAATTCAATATCAGCTATGACCTTTAGGTGACAACTATTCAGAATTATTTAATAAGGTTTAAGATGTATTAGAAGCATCAAACAAGAAATACAAGCAGTTGACGGATAAGAATAGGAGGCTAATGTCATTCCAAGTTGGTGACCAAGTAATGGTATACCTTAGAAAGAAGAGATTTCCTACTGGTGTTCACGAAAAATTAAGGCAAAAGAAATATGGCCCATGCACTATTCTAAAGAAGATCAACGACAATGCCTATGTGGTAGATTTGCTAAGTGAGATGAATATTACAAATACTTTTAATGTGGCTGACCTATCACTCTATCATCCACAGAAAACACTTTACAAAGAAAACTCGAGGTTGAGTTTCAAAGAAGTAGAGGAGAATGATGAGGAACATTAAAATTCTAAAACTAGTCCAGAACCTTCATGAGTCAAAAATCAATTTTGCTACTTATAGAAAGAGAAAGTCAATTTGAATTTTGCTACTAGTTGTCAAGTTTATCTTTTTACATAATTCTAGAATACTTAGCTATTAAGAAAATGAGTTGTGTATGAGTTGTCAATGAGCTGCACAAAGGTTTTAAAGCCTATAAATAGAGGCAATGACCTCTAGCTATGTAGTTTTAGTTCAACTCTTCTATTAATGAAACTTTGTGTTTTCTTTTAAGATTTTGGATTAGATCTTGTATTTTAAGGGCTCTGGATTAAGCTCTTGTTATCCGTAGATTCAGATTGTCTTTCGAGCGTTATCTTACAACACGTTGAAGTTGTTCCTTCAACAACATTGTGCTACATCATCTCTTAACAATTATGTTGTTGATAGTTTCTCATCTATAGGTGATGTGTTCAAGCATACCTTTGAGGCCAGTGGATACGTACGAAATAACTATTTCAAGCTACTGATCTTTTATGAGATAACTTTAAATCAATACGAGTTTTTTTAATTTAATAATTTTTTATAAATAATGCAAAATTATGCATGACGTCTCTGTGCAACATGCTCTATAGAATTGTGTTGTGATATATAATCATCAAATGTCATGTTATATAAATAAAGATAAAATATCAATATCAAACTTAAGAAAAGAGAGAACTTTGAGAAATTTTAGTAATACTTTTGTTTTATTACTTTGATATATCTAATAAAAATGTAAAGATGTTATATCTTTGGTGTCCAGGTAGGCTAGGCTTACCCTACCTTTAGATTGAGCTTATTTACTGAAATTATAAACTATTATGCTAGCTTTGGATAGGTGCTTGCGGATGCGTATTTATTTGATTTATATAAACTGTCTTATTTATTCGAACTAGGACCCCGTTCTAGTAAATATTGAAATATTATCTTTTAAAATAATATAGCATCTATTTCTTTAGGACGTGAAACTAAATTGCAAAATCTTGAATTTATCCCTTTTTAATTAAGATTGGCAAATGATTATTTACATGTTGACATTTGATTACTATGGTTACTATGAGTTCTGGTTTGAGTACGGCATTTGATTATTATTATTACTATGAGTTCCGATTTGAGTCCGGCATCTGATTATGGTTGTGGTTCCTCTGAGTTCTGGTTTGAGTTCGGTATTTGATTATTATTGCTACTATGAGTTTCGATTCGAGTCTGACATCTGATTATGGTTGTGGTTCCTCTGAGTTC
>NC_061111.1:31107480-31149661 GCF_002878395.1 Capsicum annuum
TCTGAGTTCTGGTTCGAGTCCGGCATTTGATTATTATTATTACTCTGAGTTCTGGTTTGAGTCCGGCATCTGATTATGGTTATGGTTCCTCTGAGTTTTGATTCGAGTCCGGCATCTGATTATGAGTTCTATATATGTGGCCTATCATTATTACCCATTATGTCCGGTTCGAATCCAACACGTGTCCTCTTGTTATTATCCATTACTACCAGTTCGAGTCTGGTGTCTGGCCTTTCGTTACTACCCATTGGTGCCGATTCGAGTTCGGTGCACATCTAGATGACTATCATAATTTATTGGGATCAACACTGTTTTAGATTATTTATGTTTATTTTCGTTACTTATATGTCCCACCGGCTTATGAGGGTACGATTGGGTTAATTGTCTTCTTCAGTGTGCCTAGCGGGCTTATGGGGACCTAGTTAAGTTATGTTGTATGCCTAGCGGGCTTATGAATGCCTAGTTAGGTTATGTTTGATTTGTCTATAATTACTGCATTATTTATTTTCTATATTGCTTACATTTATTCCTTTATCTTATTGGTTTAGCTTGACAGTTGTTTACCTTTCTGTCCTTTTTTACTGTTGATGGAACCTCGCATTATAGTTATAACTTTTCTGTATTGAGCTCAGTCGGATGATGATGCACACTGAGTACCCGTTGCTTTGGTACTCATACTACACTTTTGCATCTTTTTCCTGATGCAGATCTGGGTACTAACAGTCGGTGTTGACGTGATTCCTACCTTCTGTACTGATTCAAAGCTAGGTGAGCTTTTTGTCATCCAAGATTGATCCTCCTCTATCTACTCTAGTTAGTCTTTTGCACTCGAGACTGCTTGTGTATATTGTGCACATTTTAGATTTTTGTCTAGAATTTGGGTACCTGTTAGTAGTGGCTCTAGTACTGACCTTATCAGGTCTTGGGAGGGATTCATTTGTATAGTTGGTCCTGTTTTCTCCTCTCGTTTTGATATAATATATATGTTCCCTTCTTATATTTCACTTACTAGTGTTGATGCTATCATGATACGTGATCTTTTATTTTGTCTCTGCCTGTTAGCCCGTTACCTATCATTCCGGACAATGGTTTGGCTTGCCTACTGGTAGGTTAAAATAGGCGCCATTACGACTTGAGAAATCGGATCATGACAGCTTGGGGACATCCAATAAAATTGGAACGATACAAAAAAGATTATCATGGCCCCTAATTACACTAGTATTGGATAAGGGCATTTGTATGCTGTACCAGGTAGATCAAGGGCTGAGGCTTTGGATGCTTTGAACACAGGTAAGGTTGTTGTATGCCACCAACCAGTTTCTAGTTTAGAAGTAATACAAAGAATGGAGTTGCATTGTTAAGATTGTTTTAAGATCATTTGAGATTTGCCCATGTATTTTAAACTACTCATGTACATTGTTTTTTAACTTGATCTGATACCATTCTGTCATGACCTGAGTTGGGGCCCTAGCCGTGCGGGCCTGCGCCCAGAGCGGATAATATCACTAGTGGGTTTGGGAGTTACAGGGGTCTCTCGGGCCTTGATGTTTCGGGATGCCCGTCGCGGTCAGGGCCTCGACTCGGGTCGTGTATATATATATATATAGGGTGGTTATTTATAGTAGGGCTATTTATCAATTGGATCGGTTGGATAATTATGCTTAGCGGTTCGGCTTATTGGTTATCGATTTTTAAATATACTAATCCGCTAGCCACCCAATAAGATAACGGTTGGTTCGGTATCGGATTAGCAATTAACGGACGGTTATCGGATGGTGTAACGGATAAATTTAAGAGAGAATGAAATATCGAGCGATTATTGGTAGTTCCTCCATTTCTTCACCAATTAAGTTGTTTATATACTATGATTGATCTATTTATCAATCTTTTAGGCTTCTTGAGTTTTGTTCGTGTAGTTATTTAATAGGTTAAAACATTGAATCAAATAAGTTTTCTTCTAGGCCTTAATTGTATATAGAAACATTTTTAATTATTAGATTGACAGAAAAAATTAAAACTTTAATATTATTTGAATTTTTATGTTTTTATATCAAACAATGTGAAGGACAAATTTGGGTTGTTTCATTTTTATTGCGGGCCTTTGTGTCGTCAAGAATAATTTATGTTTTGGTTTAAGAATTAATTCAGATTTTCTTTATATTTAAGGGAATCTGACTGCACTTTAAGGTTAGATGTCACAAGAAGTGGCATGTTATTTTTTAAACTAAGAAGTGAATAGAATAATAAATGAAGTTCTATATGTTGGATTGACAAAAGATACTTATATATCTAAGGGTAAAAATATAATTCTAATAATTCCTAATGGGTTAACGGTGTACCCGATAAGAAAATTGAGTAATCCGTCTCTGCACCAATAAGCCATTAATTATAAAATTTTGATCCGTTCTCCAACCAATAATCCGATAAACCATTACCAATTAGCCAATAAACTAATTTTGCGGTTGGGTTAACGATTACGGTTCGGTTTTGAACAACACTAATTTACAGACCACCAAACATACTCCTTAAGGTTGCTAAGCTTGACATCAAATTGGCAATCTTACCAACTATCTTAGCTATTCAAATCCAAATTGAATAAGTAACTCTTGATGTTCAAATTCAATTTGACTATTAACTATAATCTCTCATTAATGACATTTCACAGATATATATGTCACATGATATCCATATTATGTAACACTCCCCCTTGGATGTCCATTAATAGATAATGTGTCTCGTTAAAACCTTACTAGAAAAACCCAATGATAAAAGCCTAGTGATGAAAAAAGAGTACACACATCTTGTAATACGCCTTTAGTGTTGCCTCATTAAAAACCTTACCGGGAGCCCCTAATTGGGACAAAACCTTAGTTAAGAGAAAAAGAGTACTATGCATATTTTACTCCTCGATGAAAACTTCAATTAAATGACTTGAATCTCCGCATCTCAATCTTGTGCGCCATATTTTTAAAAGTTGCAGTTGGTAGAGACTTGGTGAATAAATCAACAATATTATCACTTGAACGAATCTGTCATATGTTGATATCACCATTCTTCTGGAGCTATGTGTGTAGAAAATTTTTGGTGAAATGTGTTTCGTTCTATCTTCTTTTTTGAGTCCTCCTCTTAGTTGCACTATGCATGTTGTATTATCTTTATATAAAATTGTAGGCATTTTATCACATTTCAGACTATATTTTTCTCGAATGAGATGTATCATGGATCTCAACTACATTATTCTCGGCTTAGTTCATGAATAGTAATTATCTCAGCATGATTTGATGAAGTAGCCAAAATAGACTACTTTGTAGATCTCCAGGATATGATAGTACCACCACATATAAACACATTGCCAGTCTGAGACTGAGCTTTGTGTGGGTCAGATTGGTACCCTGCATCTGCATAACCAACAAGATCGAGACTGTAGTTGTTAGAATAAAATAAGCCCAGAACAGTAGTCTCTTTTTGTCATGACATGA
This sequence comes from Capsicum annuum, assembly GCF_002878395.1. NCBI lineage: Eukaryota > Viridiplantae > Streptophyta > Magnoliopsida > Solanales > Solanaceae > Capsicum > Capsicum annuum. The sequence goes on from NC_061111.1 coordinate 31,110,960, forward strand.
ACCAGGGCCTAGCCGTGATGGGTATCTCAAGTCCACCGAGGATCGGAGACCACCCCCTTTACCCGAGCTAACAGAACAGAACACAACTAGCAGCGGAATAATTCCGAACATATAACAAGATAGAGTTGAGTTCCAAACATATAAGAAAATAGGTAACTCAACTAACTCAGAAAAGAATCTAAGAATTTTAACAACCATTCCAATCCACAGTAATCCACAAGCCTCTTAGAAACCAACATCAATCTAAGTAGGGACATGCTCCTGACGATAGCTAAAAAGAAACTGAAAGATAGTCTATAACATAGTGGAACCAAAGCATGAAATGAGGATCTTCCGAAAAATGAATGCTCACCACTTCAAGCTGACTTATGAGAAATCTAGGGATCACCTAACACTGTGAAGAAAAAAAAGAAGTGTCTCCAGTTCCTGCATCACGTGGGGATACAACATCTAAATATGGTTAGCAGGGTGAGCGCTAGCATGTAACTTAGAAGAAGGATAAAATAATGCCATGATCAAGTCAGTACAAAATCATTCAAAATTAATGCACACAATTATATACATATATATAACAATCAGGATAAGGAACAAGGCTTAACATGAAATTAAAATATTAGCCTGAACTGTGCAGCTCAACAGTCATACAAACACCCGCAGGTTATATACGTACATCTCCCCCAGCTGAAAGGGCGGCAATGCATTTTAGCCACACGAGCTAGAGATATCCAAGGAAGACCAGGGAATGCCTCGACCCCATGTCAATCCAGGATATATATTTATATATAAAGAGAGAGAAAGTGTGTGCGTGTGTGTGTGACACAAATACACGGTCATCAAGACCAACCCTCACTCCGGCAAATATGAGTTTCCAGTGTCGGTCCCTCCGGGACCTCCACCTTCATGGCCTAGCTACCCAACTCCCTTTAAGTACAATTAAAACGAGTTTTACATAACCCATCCATTTAACCAAGGAATTATCTATTTAGACATCAACCACACGTATCGTCATACCATTACGCTTGCAAGCTTATAATTATGCCATACCAATTTCATTAACTTGGGGGAATGCCACGACCTCCTTTGTTTATTAAATCAAGGTTGGAAAATGTCTTGACCCCTTTTAGTTTATCAAATCAAGTTTGGGGAGTGCCTCGACCCCTTTTAGTTTATGAAATCAACTCGGAGGAATGCCACAACCCTTTTTGTTCATTAAATCAAGTTTAAAATAAAAAATATGGAGAACAAGGCCTTCAAAACCCTTTTTATCCATTTAACCATTTATGCAAGACAGTAGTTTAGGAAAATAAGCCAAATCATGTGATTGACCATAATTTAAATCCAATTATAGTTGAGGGAACATAATTTCCAAAATCAAATTCCAAACTGAATTCATCAAACTAGGGAATGCCTCGACCCCTTTGTACAATTTCCATACCTATGCACCTAATAAGTTCAAAAGCCATTGATAAGGCATAAAAAATGTATATAAAATCATGGGAATCCAATTCCAGTGACATTCATTCCAAAACCCTCAACCCATAGTCAAATCCATATGAACAACCATTTAAACACATACTTTAAGTAAAAAAAATTTAAGGGGAAGAATAACATGCCTGAAAGTATCACAATTATGGAGAGAATCACCACTTAGAAGCTCTAAATGATCAACCTTAAGAAACCCTAGCTTGTTCTTGATTTAGGAATATGAGAGAGTTTAAGAGTGTGTTTGATTACGTTTTAAGATGATAATGAGGTCCCAAAAGGGTTTTAATGTCATGGGTCACACTTGGGGAAAAAAATGACCAAAGTACTCTTAATGAAATACTAAAAATCTACTGCTAGTTACTACGGGTTACCTTACGACTGACAATGAGTCATTTCCTAGACTCGTAGTCTGGAAAGTGTCCCAAGGCATCTTAATTGTTGACCCTACGAATCATGCCATACGACTCGTAGTCCCACATTACCAATCATAGGATCCAGTCGTAGTCACAACAAAAACAAGAGACCACTACACTAGTGAGACTATGAATCCCACATTACGGCTTGTAATGTCTCACCACGACTCGTATAGTCTTAATCGTACCCAGGATAGAAACTTTGGTGTCTACATTGGTCACCCTACAATTAGGGCACTATGACTTGTATAAAGTCTTCACGACTCATTAGGTAAGTTATAGCTGGGGCAGTAAGCTCAAACCTTTAAATTTTCAAAGGCCAAAATTCTGGGGTATTACATTCTCCCCTTTTAGGATAATTCATCCTCGAATGATGAGTCAAGGCATCCATTAGCACGATTCTAAGACCGAAACACAACCACACTTTCCTTTAACAAAGTCAAAAAACAAAGATGATAAGGAAAACACATACCTTAAGCACGAGTGTCTAATTCGGGGAACAAGAATGGATACTTGGACTTCATGTCCTCTTCAGCTTCCCAAGTAGCTTCTTCTACCTTTTGATTCCTCCATAGAACCTTTGTCGAAGCCACATCCTTATTTCTCAAACGATGGACTTGCCTATCCAAAATCTCAATCAGAACTTTCTCATAAGACAAGGAATCCAAATACCAACACTCTCAATAGGCACAACCAAAGAAGGATCACCCAAGCACTTTTTCAAAATCAAAACATGAAAACCCGAATGAATAAAACCTGAACTCGAAGGCAAATCCAACTCATATCTTAAAATCAACTATGCACCCACATACTGGGGATTGAGGTTTCTCTTCTTTCCAAATCTCATCACTCCCTTCATAGGAGATACCTTCAAGAACACTCAATCAAGAAACTCAAACTCCAACTCTTTTTGCCTCACATCTGTATAGGACTTTTGGCTACTCTGAGCGGTCTTAAGTTTATCTCAAATCGCTTTACCTTCTCCGTGGCTTAGTGAACCAAGTCCAGACCAAAAAACCTAGTCTCACCAATCTCAAACCATCCAATAAGAGATCTACACCTCCTACCGTAAAGAGCCTCGAAGGGAGTCATCCCAATACATGAGTGATAACTATTATTATAAGCGAACTTGATGAAAGGTAAATGATCCACCCAACTACCACCAAAATCAATCACACAAGCCCTTAGCATATCTTCCAAAGTTTGAATAGTTCTTTCCACTTGTCCATCTATCTGAGGGTGGAATACAGTGCTAAAGTTCACCCGTGTGCCCAAGCCTTGCTGAAAAGAACGGCAAAAAAGAGAAGAGAATTGCATACCTCGATTCAAAATAATAGAAACAGGAGCACCATGTAACTTGACAATCTCTTGGATGAACAACCTTGCATAATCCTCTCCCGTGTAAGTAGTCCTCACAGGCAAGGAGTGAGCAGACTTAGTCATCACATCCACAATAACCCAAATCGAGTCATATTGATGGCGAGACCACGTAAGACCAGTGATAAAATCCATGTTGATAATCTCCCACTTCCATATAGGTAACTCAACCTCTTAAGACATATCATCAGTCCTCAAGTGCTCAACCTTCACTTGCTGACATACCATACACTTAGCCACAAAGTCAGCTATATCTCTCTTCATGTATTACCACCAATAGATTTTCTTTAAGTCATGATACATCTTTGTCGAGCCAGGAAGAACTGTATACCTCGACTCATGAGCCTCAATCAAAATGCTTTCTCGTAGCCCATCATATCAGGAACATACAATCTACCTTAGTACCTCAAGATACCATATCCACCAATCTCAAATGCCATGACCTTCTGCTGACCCGTATCATCCTTAATCTGTATTAAGATGGGGTCCAAAACCCAATTCTCCTTTACCTATGCACCAAGAGAGGATGTCACCACCTTTTGTACAATCACACCTCCATCCTCAGAATCTAAAAGACGAACTCTAAGATTAGCCAACCGATGAATATCATTCACCAATCCTCGCTTCTACTCATCCACATGAGATAAGCTTCTTATGGATAACCTACTAAGAGCATCAACAACCACATTAGCTTTACCTGGATGATAGTGGAGACTCGTATCATAGTCCTTGAGCAACTCAAGTCATCTCATTTACCTGAGATTCAACTCCTTTTGGGTGAACACATACTGCAAGCTTTTGTGATCTGAAAAGATATCCACATGAACCCCATACAAATAATGGCGCCAAATCTTCAAAGCAAACATAACAGCTAATAATTCCAAGTCGTGCGTCCAATAATTCCTTTTATGAACTTTGAGCTGCCTAGAAGCATAAGTTACTACTTTACCATGTTGCATCAACACATATCCCAGTCTCACGAGGGATGCATCACAATAAACAATAAAACCCTTTGTACCCTCCGGTAGGGTCAAAATTGGAGCAGAGGTCAATTTTTTCTTCAACTTCTCTAAACTACCCTCGCAAGCATCGGACCATAAAAATTTTATCTTTTTCTGAGTCAACTTAGTCAACGATGCAACAATTGAAGATAAACTCTTCATAAACCTCCTATAATATCCGACTAAACTCAAGAAACTCCATAGGTCAGTTGGAGTCGTGGGTCTAGGCCATTTCTTAACCACCTCAACTTTCTATGGATCCACCATGATCCCCTCACTAGAAATAACGTGATCAAGAAGTCACAACATTCAACCAAAATTCATACTTCAAAAACTTGGCATACAAACGATGATCCTTAAGGGTCTGCAACACTATATGGAGGTGATTTACATAATCCTCCTCACTCTTAGAATATATCAAGATGTCATAAATATATACTATCTCGAATAAGTCCAAGAGCTGTTTGAATACCCCATTTATAAGATCCATAAACGTAGCTGGAGTATTAGTCAACCCGAAAGACATAACTAAGAATTTGTAATGATCATACCGAGCACGAAAAGTAAACTTAGGGATATCCACCTCCCTAATCTTCAACTAGTGATAATTCAATCGAAGATCAATCTTAGAAAAGTACTTAGCAGCCTGAAGCTGGTCAAAGAGATCATCAATTCTAGAAAGAGGGTACTTATTCTTCATCGTCACCTTATTCAACTAGCGATAATCTATATACATCCTAAGAAAACCATCCTTCTTACGCATGAAGATAACAGAGGCACCCCACGGAAAAACACTAGGATAGATAAAACCCTTATCAAGAAGATCCTTTAACTGCTCTTTAAGTTTTTTTCTACTCAGCCAGAGCCATTCTTTAAGGAGGAATAGATATAGGATAGATACCTAGTAGAAGATCAATTCCAAAGTCTATTTCTCTATCGGAAGGAATACCAGAAAGATTATCGAAAAACACTTTAGGAAATTCATTTACCATAGGGACAAATTGTAAAGAGAGAACCTCAGAACTAGAATCTTTGACCCCAAACTAGATTGTATAGACACCCCTTAGAAATCAACTTCTGGGCTTTAAGATAAAAAATAAACCTTTCCTTAGGTACTAGGGAACTCCCTTCCTACTCAATTATCAGTTCATTCGAGAATTAGAAATTAACCATTCAGGTCTAACAATCTAGAGAAGTATAGCACAAGTGAAGCCAATCTATCCTTAATATTACATTAAAATCTAACATATCCAACTCTATCAGATCCACCAACGTCTCCTGACAACAGATAGATACTATACAACCCCTATAGACCTTTCTAGCCATAACAAAATCACCCACCGAGGTAGACACAGAAAAGGGATTGAAAATACACTCGAGGCCGCAACCAAAATGATTAGCCACATAAGGGGTTACCTAAAAAGGGTAGAACCTGAATCAAATAGACAATATACATCACGAGAGAAAAGTTGTAACATACCAATGACAACATCAGAAAATGGCTCAGATTCCTAACAGGTGGCAAGAGCATAAAGACGATTCTGACCAATATTGGTACTAAAAGTAACACCCTTTGCCGGAGGAGCTAAAGAAGTAGAAAGATAAAGCTTATTAGCTCTAGTAGCAACATTGCCTAAAAGACAATTCCTCTGAATATGACCCTGACCATGTATGATACATTTATTCCTTCCCTCATCACAAAAACCATGGTGCAACTGCCCATAAAATCTGCAAGAAGGATATAATGAAGCTGACTAAGCTCCGCTAGCCTAAGATTAGGCACCTTGTGCCTTAAACCCACTGTCAGTTTGAAAACGACGATCACCAGCCGACTTAGGATATGGAGCACTAGCCGTAGAATATGAACCTGAGTTTCCCAAAGTCCTTTTCTTGCTCCACTACCTACCATATCTACTACTGTTCTGCTGGCCTCCACCCTATTCTGAATATCTGAAGTTCTTACTATGTTTTTCCTCTATTTCAACTTGTTTTTTTTTCTCATCCTTAGCTTGCTGCATATACACCACCAACCTAGAGATATCTATGTCATTATTCAACATCGCCGCCTTACACTCTAGTAATAAGTCCCTAGACAAACCTAAGGCAAAATTCCTCATCCTAACCCTCATGCTAGACACCAACTACGGAGCATAATGAGACAACTGATGGAATTTCAAGGCATACTCTTTCACAACCATCTTTCCCTGCCTCAAGTTCACAAACTCCTCAGCTTTAGCCTCTCTCAACTCTTAAGAAAAGAAATAATCAAGGAAAGCACCAAAAAATTCCTCCCACATAACCTGCTCAGCATTATCAACCCTCGACTGGTCCCACTCGTCATACTATTAATATGCAACATCCTTCAACTGATATGCAGCAAACTCTACACCTTCCACATTAGAGAAATACATTACCTTGAATATCTTTTTTATCTTATCAACAAACCCTTGAGGATCCTCCTCAACCTTAGAGCTTGTGAAAGTTGGAGGATTCAACCTTATGAACTGTCCAACTCTAGTGACCTCAGAAGATGGAGCAACAGAACTAATATGGTTAGGCTGACGAGACTGAAAAGTCACCAATTGAGTCAACAGATGAATAGATCGACTGAATTTGGTATTAGAAATATCTCTTTGGGGTGGTAGGACATGAATATTATCCCAAAAAACCTGAGGAGGATTGGTAGGGACCGGTGGAACTCTATGAGAGGTAGTATAATTAGGAGCTGGGACTCTAGACCAGGTCTATACTCCATAAGTAGAATGAGTTTCATCCACATTGTCCTTAAGTGGGACAGAGGAGTTTCTATGTGCATCAGATCTTCGGGGAGGCCTGATCTGAAATGCGAACAAACGAAATTAGAGGAGATCTCAAGTCCTTTGACTCTATAGCCCGATAGATAGGTCACAAGAAAAGGAAATATTTCTAAATACCCCATAGCCTTTCCCTTATAAGTGTGGCACACTAATTACCCATAAAAGAGACTCTACTTGACACGACTTTATGGACACCCAATAACCATGAACCAAGGCTCTGATACCAAGTTGTCACGACCTGAACCAGGGTTTGTCTGTGATGGGTATCTAAAGTCCACCGAGGATCAAAAATTACCATTTTTACCCTATCCAACTAAAACACAACACAACTAGCAACAAATGAATTCCGAATATATAACAAGATAGAGTTGAGTTCTGGACATATAACAAAATAGGTAACTCAACTAACTTATAAAAGAATCTAGAATTTCAACAACCATTCCAATCCACGGTAATCCAAAAACCTCTAAGAAACCAATATCAATCTAAGTCTGGACATGCCCTCGATGATAGCCAAAAAGAAACTGAAAGATAGTCTATGATATAGTGGAACCAATACATGAAATGAGGGTCTTTCGAAGAACAGAAGCTCACCACTTCAAGTTGACTCACGAGCAATCTAAGAATCACCTAACACTATGCAGGAAAAGCAGAAGTGTCTCTAATTCCCGCATCATGTGGGGATGCGACATCTAAAAAAGTTAGCAGAGTAAGTTCTAGCATGTAACTCAAGATAAGGATAAAATAATGTCATGATCAGTTCAGTTTAAAATCATTCAAAACCAATGCACACAATTATATACATATATATAATATGCTAAGATAGGGAACAAGGCTTACCATGAAAGTAAAATATTAGTCTGGACTGTGTAGCTCAACCGATATACAAATACCCACGGACTATATGGGTCCAGATCCCCCTACTGAAAGGGTCTCAATGCCTGTTAGCAACACGAATCAGAGATATCCAAGAAAGACCACAAAATTCCTCGACCCCACATCAATCTAGGATATATACATATATATATATAGTGTGACGGTAATTAAGACCAACCCTCACGCGGGTAAATGTGAGTTTCTAGCATCGGTCCCTTCGGGACCTCCACTTCACGACCTAGCTACACAACCCTCTTTAAGTCCAATTAAAATAAGTTTAACATAACTCATTCATTTAACCAAGGAATTATCTATTACGGCATCAACCACGGGTATCGTCATACCATTATACTTGCAAGCTTATAATTATGCCATACCAATTCCATTAACTTGGGGAAATGCCAAGACCCCCTTTATTTACCAAATCAAGGTTGGGAATGTCTCGACCCCTTTTAGTTTATCAAATCAAGTTTGGGGAATGCCTCGACCGCTTTTAGTTTATCAAATCAACCCGGGGGAATGCCATGGCCCTTTTTGTTCATTAAATCAAGTTTAAATAAAAATATGGCCAACACGGCCTTAAAACCCTTTTTATCTGTCTAACCATTTATGCAAGACAATAGTTTAGGAAAATAAACCAAATCTTATGATTAGCCATAATTTAAATCCAATTATGGTTGAGGGAACATAATTTCCAAAATCAAATTCCAAACCAAATTCATCAAACTAGGGAATACCTCAACCCCCTTTTACAATTCCCATACCCATGCACCCAACTAGTTCAAAAACATTGATAAAGCATAAATAATGCATATAAAATCATGATAATCCAATTCAGGTGACATTCATTACAAAACCCTCAACCTATATCAAAACCCATAGTCAAATCTATATGAACAACCATTTAAACACATGCTTTAAGTAAAATAAACTTAAGGATAAAAGTAACATGCCTGAAAGTATCATAATTATGGAGAGAAATCACCACTTAGAAGCTCTAAATGATCCACCTTAAGAAACATTAGCTTGTTCTTGACTTAGGAATTTAAGAGAGTTTAAGAGAGTGGTTGATTACATTTTGAGATGATAATGAGGTCTCAAAAGGGTTTTAAGGTTGTGGGTCACAATTGGGGAAAAAAAAATGACCAAAAGTACCCTTAATGAAACACTAAAACTTTTACCACCAGTCATTATGAGTTACCTTATGAATCGTAACAACTGACTATGAGTCATCTCCTAGACTCGTAGTCTGGGCAGTGTCCCAAGGCATCTCAATTGTTGACCCTACGAGCCATATCATATGACTCATAGTCCCACATTACGACTCATAAGGTCCAGTCGTAGTCACAACAGAATCAAGGGACCATTACACTGGTGATATTATGAATTCCACATTATGACTCATGATGTCTTACCACGACTCGTATGGTCTTAATCGTACCCAGGACAGAAACTTTGGTATCTACATTAGTCACTTTATGACTGATAACGAGTCATCTCCTAGACTCATAGTCTGGGCAGTGTCTCAAGGTATCTCAATTGTTGACCCTACGAGTCATACCATATGACTCGTAGTCTCACATTATGACTTATAGGATCCAGTAGTAGTCACAACAGAAATAAGAGACCACTACACTGGTGAGACTATGAATCCCATATTACAGCTCATAATGTCTCACCATGACTCGTATGGTCTTAATCATACCCAGGATAGAAAATTTGGTACCTACATTGGTCACCCTTCGATTGAGGCACTACAACTCATTAGGTGAGTCGTAGCTAGGCAATAAGCCCAAAACTCAAAATTTTCAAAGGCCAGAATTTTGGGGTGTTACATTTTTAGATACCACAATATGTATTTGATCTCATTCCAATGTCTCCTAGTATGAGAAGAACTATAACTTGCTAACAAATTAACCGAAAAGACTATATCAGGCCTTGCAGTATTATCAAGATACATTAGTGCATCAATTGTAATAAGATATGGTACTTCAGGAGAAAAAAATTTCTCATTCTTTTCTTGAGATCAGAATATATCCTTATTCACATCAAGTAATCGAACAACCATTGGAGTACTTAATGGGTATACTTCATCCATATAAAATCTCTTTAACACCTTTTCTGTATAGGCATATAGATGGACAGAAATATATAATTTTCTCTTTCTAAGATCTTTCATCTCAAATTCCTTCTTTAAATAGGTAATTGCCTTTTGAAGCTCTATTAGAGTTCCAATGAAGTTTATGTCATCAACATACACAACAAGTACAATAAATTTTGATGTTATTTTCTTTATAAAAACACATGAATAAATTGTGTCATTTGTATAACCTTCTTTTAATAAATACTCACGGTTATACCACATGCGTCCAGATTGCTTCAAACCATATAATGATTTTTGCAATCTAATTAAATACATTTATCAAGATTCTGAATTATATGCTTCGGGCATTTTATATCCTTTAGGAATTTTCATGTATATCCGTTATCAAGTGATTCATAAAGATAGATTGTAACTTCATCTATCAAATACATTTCAAGTCTCTCGTGGACAGTAAAAAATGAGATAATGAAATGTTATTCTATCCATAACGGTGAGTAAGTCTCTTCATAGTCGACACCAGGCCTTTGTGTGAAAATTCTTGTGCGACAAGGCGTACCTTATATCTTTGTATTTTATTTTTTATTTTCTCACACAAAGACTCATTTATAGCCAATAGTTTAATACCATTTGGTGTATGAACTATAGGTACAAAAACCTTACCCTTGAAAAGTGAATTCAACTCCGATTGAATTACTTCTTGTCATTTTGGTCTATCATTTCTATGTCGGCATTCCGTGACAAATTGAGGCTCAAAATCCTCACTATCTTGCATGATTTTTTTTTTTTGCAATATTATATGAAAAGATATAATCCATCATTATTTCTGTTTTATTCAAATTAGTTCCAGTATCACTTAAATTTATTGATAATTCCATATTTTCTTGGGTCTCGGGCTCATTGATTTCTTCAGGGGTATCAAGTTGCTTATGTTTTGAACTTCCATATGAGAATCTTTCATAGTGTCATCTTGACCATCTATTCTTTTTGTAGGATTTGGATCCTTAGAACCTAATGGTTTACCACGCTTCAGGGATTCCTTGAACTCATTAGCCATGATACTTGTAGATGGTTCTACAGTGACCTCAATTCGAATTAAGACATTCTCTATAGGTATATGTGATTTAATCCTTTTCAAATCTGTAAATGTGTCAGGCATTTGATTTGTAATTTTTTGCAGATGAATAATTTTTTGTACTTCACAAATAAAAGCACATGGATCAAGATGAGACAGTGATAAATTTTTTTACAAAATTTCTCTATTGATTTCACTATTTTCTCCTCTTAATTTTGGAAAGAGTGTCTCATCAAATCGACAATTCGTAAATCGAGCAGTGAACATATCTCCCGTTAATGGTTCAAGATAGCGAATAATGAAGGGTGATTCAAACCCAACATAAATTCCTAACCTTTTTGAGTCCTTGTATGATGTGGTGGTGCAATAGGCACATACACAACACATTCAAAAAATTTCAGATAAGATATATTAGGCTCTTGACCCAAAACTAATTGTAACGGAGAAAATTTATGATAATTTATCGATCTAAGGAGTGAACAATCATTGCAGCATCCAGAATTATATAACCCCAAATAGATGTAGGAAACTTAGTTTTCATATGCAATGATCTTGCTATTAATTGAACACGTTTAATGAATGACTCAGCAAGACTATTTTGAGTGTGTATATGAGCTACAAAATGTTCAACTTTTATCCCAATTGATACGCAATAATCAGTAAATACAAGATGAAAACTTTGCAGCATTGTCAAGTCAAATAGACTTAATCTGATTATCAGAAAATTGTGCCCATAATCGTATTATTCGTACCAATAATTTTGCAAATGTCAAGTTGCGAGATGACAATAGGCACAAATGAGACCATCTAGAAGAAGCATCTATTAGGACCCCGAAAATCTAGATGACCCACTAGGTGGGTGAATGAGTTCATAAATATCCTCTTGTATACGTTATAAGAAGGAGAGGATTCAATCTCAACCTTAGTTGGTGATGACCTCATAATTAACTTTTCTTGATAACAAGCAACATAAGAAAATTCATCAATTGAAAGAACCTTCAAGTTCTTTAATGGATGCACATTTGAATTTTTTATAATTCGTCTCATTATTATAGATCCAAGATGTCCCAATCGATCGTGTCAAAGTTTAAAAATATTTAAATTAGTAAAATTTTGATTTACTGTAGAATGTGCTTCAATTGCATTAATCTTTGTCCAATACAAGCCAAAAAATAAAGTATGGAACTTTTCTATAACGCATGACTGCCCAAAGACATTCTTGGTAATTCCAAGATATTCAAGATTCAACCCATCCATTGTCTTGATATGATAATTGTTTTCACGGATATTTTCAAAACTCAACAAGTTTCTCCGGGACTTAGGAGAAAACATAGCATTATTTCTGATGAGTTTAGCTCCCTTAGACAAAATTATAGTGGCTCTGCCGAAGCCTTCAATCAATAGTACTACCAAAAATTGTAGTAACATTTATATTGCCCATACTTAAATAAGAAAAATATTTTTCATTTTTAAATATTGCGTGTGTTGTGACAAAATCAATAAAACTAATGTCTTCATAATTGGATAAGTTGGTTTGAGAATTATCCATATCTTAGCCTTCAAATTTTGATACGGTAGGGCACCATGCTGATAACGTGCTATATAAATAATAATAAAATATTAATATCAAACTTAAAGAAAGGAGAAATTTTTTGGTAATACTTTTATTTTACTACTTTGATATATCCATAAAAATTCACGAAGGGTGGCTATTTATAGACCACCAAACTTACTCCCTAAAGCAGCTAAGCTTGAAATTAAGTTGGCAATTCAGCCAACTATCTTAGGTATTCAAATTCAAATTGAACAAGTAACTTTGGTCTTCAAATTCAAATTGAATAAGCAACTCTTAGTGTTCAGATTCAATTTAACTACTAACTGTTATCTCTCATTAATGACATTTCACACACATATATATCTCATGACATCCATATTATATAACATACCAACTGCAAATCCAATTTGTTACTCAAAAAATATCTAATTTAATTAATCTTTAGAGCTACATCAAATTAGATTAATTGAATATTTTAAATTAACAATTTAGATATTCAAAAATTATATGGAAAATATTACAAGTTACAATGCATTGTTAGTTTAGGGATAAAACCTTATTTGCATCAAATATTTAGTTGCAAACAACTAATGAATACAAGACATACCAACAACCATTGTGGTGGAGTGATAAGTACCTCTTAATTCTTAATCAGAGGTCTTGGGTTCGAGTCCCTCTAGATACTGAGTCGCCTTTGTTAGAGAGTGTTTTACCCCTCCCCCTCCCTCCCTCCCCAAATGTGGGACTTCACGACGCAAATTCAAATTTAGTTAGACTTCAATGTGAGTACCGGACACTGGGGGAAAATCAAAAACTTGAATACAAGATATATTTTTTAGCATACATTTATCTAATTAAGTGATATATATTTTTACATTAATTTTCAGTTAACTTGGATAAAAATGATTGATACACCTTATGCAGATAAATAATTACCTTAACCTAAGGTATTAGGTTTCTAGATATTCTTAAACTGGTTTAATTCTCTTTTTCCATTTTATACTCAGATTCTTATACACTTGTCATTAATTTTTTCTTTAATAAGGAGTTCTAAGATTAATTAAATACAAAAAATAGTCCAGCAAAAATATAGAATTTTATTATTTTTTTGTTATAGAAATATGACCAATTAGTTTCTACATAAAATACTTTTTTTTTTTCAAATTAATGTTGTAAGTTTTTTTTTCTAAAGAATTAATTTTAGTAAATTGTATGTTTCAATATTTTTTTGTATGTGCAAAAGGGGTCCCAAAGATAAGGCAAGTGAAAAAGAGAAAAATATCGGTGTCTTTTTAATTCTTTATTGATAAATATTTTATCCTTGTGTATGTGAAAAAAAGATATGGTAGACAGAAGAAATGTGTTTTTTTTTTTTTCAAAATTAGTGTGGTGAGTTGTGATTTTTTTCTTGTGTATGTGAAAACGAAGTCCTAAACGTATGGCCAGTGGAAAAAAGGTAAATATTGGTGGTTTTCTTTTCTATTGGTAGATATTGTGGTTTTCTTTTTCATTGACAGACATGTTTTCCTTGTGTATGAAAGAAAGAAAGGAGTGGCAAAAAGGTAAATATAGGTGATTTTCTTTTTCATTGGTAGTTATGTTTTCCTTGTGTACGAAAAAAAAACTCAATAAAAAAATATGATAGGAAGCACATATAGGTGGATTTTATTTTCTCAAAATTAATAAGTTGGTAAGCTCCCCCCATCCCCACTCCCCAGAATTTATGTTCTTTTTCTTTTTAGCGGATCTTAATTTTGGGAGTTCATCTTTTGAATGCGTCTTAAATAAGTTAATCTTTGTATATATGGTTTTGCAACCAACACTTACATATAATGAAGTTATAAACATGAATATAATTTTTTAAAAATATATATGTTTATTAGACATGCTAAATGTCTAGATTTGTTTGATTGTTGATGCTTTTTATATTCATAATTAATATAAGTCATTATTTGATTTTTATCTTTACCAAAAGTTTAAGTTGAAATTTAATTCCCTAACCCTCTATAGTTGTAATTATTGTATTTTTTCTAGTGGCATATCTATTTTGAGTTTGAGTTACAAAAAGAAATCAAAGCATATAAAAGAAATTTACTAAATTATTTAAAGTTAAACATATTGTGAATTTTGATGGATTTGAGTTACACAAATTTTTCATTATCTTATGACTTATATCATTTAAATAGATACAGTACTTATTTTAACATTAATGCTATTTTTTAATATTTTTATTTATTTTTAGTATATAATTTTATTGATTGATGTGAGATACACGTGCAACTCACGTACCCTAAACTAGTTGATGTAAAAATAGAAAGAAAAATGAAATGGGTATGTGAGAAAATTGACGAAATGGGTTTGAGATGGTGAGAAATGGGAAGTTTACACAGAGGAAGAGATGGTGTATAATTGATCGTTTAATGAAGAAAATAGAATGAATATATTAATGGTGTTGCCGGTCAAAGTTGATAGTTGTTTTTCAATTATTTTTTAATGGACGATGAGTATTGTGACTGATTTTGTGTGTTTGGAGATGGTGCATCGGTGGAAGTAAAGCAGCAGTGAGACAAAGGTAATGCTTTCAGGGACTCAAGTTCGCTGGAGATGGAATTCACAATAAGAAAATGATGAAGAGTGAAAGAGTTTGTGTGTTTGACTGCTTTAATTTTCAATTAAAGTCGAGAGAGTTAATGGATAGTGGTGTTAATGGAAATTTTATAAAATAGAAGTGTAGAGATGGAAAAAAAGATCAATTCATTAAAAAAATCATGATAATAACATTGTACTAACATAAAAGTATCATAAATGTGTATCTCCTAAATTAACACATAACACTGTATTGAAATAAAAGTATCACAAATATGTATCTCCTTATTCAACACATAGTACTGAAATAATTTTACCACAAATATGATTCTCCACATTTATTAGTTTAATATGTATCACACACGATAAGTATATTCATATTTACTAGTTTAATATGTATCACACATGACGTATCAAGGCTTAAAATATGTATCACAAAACAAAATTTTATGTACTTGAATAAAGTTGTGGTGAAAAATGTTACTAGCTCCTTAATTTATGAAATTTGTGTAAGTTGTCCATGTTTTAAATTAAGCAAAATATTTAATGGACCTTGTACTTGTCTGAATTTTTAAAATAGACATCTCTACCTAACCCATTATCATTTGAACCCCTCAACCAATCAAAGCACAATAGAATTTAAACCTCTCCTATCATGTGTGCAACTCACTTGTCCTAAAATAATGATATGTTAGATCTACGTCACATAAATTAATGTCATGACATAATTATCTAATTATTTTTTTATAATTATTAATCAATAATATTAAATAAAAAGTAAAATAATAAATTAAAATTTTATTTTTTAAAATAAAATTCATATTTCTCTTCTCTAATCTAGTCACCTTTCGTCCAACTCCCCCAACCCACACCACTATCCCCACAACCACTATAATCACCATCTTCTCCTTCCCCAACCTACAACCACCCACACCACCATCCCCACAACTACCAATTCATAGTTCTCTCACCCTTCTCCACCTCACTAATTTGTATTTCAAAATGCAACCAAACACAACCAAATAACCACAATCTAGCAATCATCGGAAAAGCTTCAAGCTCCAGCAAACACAACCAAATAACCTTCCATTCTCAAGTTCTCATCACAACAACAACATATCTCGTATTCATTTCCACTCTTTTCTCTCTCTTCATCAAAATGCACCACTCCCTTCTTGCAATCTTTTTTTCAGACATTGATTGAAGTTTTTGGTGGTGAAAAAAAAAATAGAGGGATAGGGTGTAGTTTCTTATTTGATTTAAGAAGATTTTGCTAATTCTTTTCTCAATTAAATTTTTTTGGTGGTGAAAAGGGGGAAATTGGAGGGTGGGGTGGGGTAAAGGAACAAGGGTGGGTTGTGCCATGAAAAGAGGAAAGTTACATTTTTTTAGTTATTTTTAAAAATTTTATGAGCGCTTTATACACTTGAAATCACACGTATGTTCCAACTCATCCATTAAGTTGTCACCTAAGCTTGATCAACGATCATAGAGGTTTAAAATATTGTGATTTATTAAGTTTAAGGGGTCAGCTGACGAAAGAGTGAGTAAGAGGGTCCAAAATACAAACTCGTACAAATATAAGGGTCCAGTAGACCATTTTACTTTTTAATTAAGAGTATTTTAGAGGTCATTTAATTCATCTAATGGGATTAACAGGAATATGATTACATATTTTATAATTTTATCTCATCTTTCACGTAGAATAGTAATTCCATTAGGCTCCCACTCTCATCCCACACATTATATGATTTCAGAATTAGCAAATTTATATATCTATATCTATATCTATACTATATTAAAAGTGTGGAGGATCTTATAAAGTTATTTGAACTTTTTGTCTTTCATTAAAAGTCTATGCAATAGATAAAGCTATTTGTTCACTTATTTCTTTCAATTATTAATTAATTATTAAAAAAATTAAAGAGTCCTAAAATATATGGTAAGGAGAAAATACATTTCAAAATTAGTTTAACCGCTCGTGTCTTGCACATGTAACGTTTAATTATTTAAAATCAAATGATTTTGTCTATTGCAGAGATTTTTAATAAAGTGTAAAAGTTCAAATCACTTTTCAAAAATCTTTAACATTTTAATATAATAATATAAATCTAAACGTATACACATATATGTTTTACTACCAGAAGTTTCAATTGGTTAACAGATATCACTTTTGTGTTTGTCATATAGTACCTCTTTCCCTTGTTGTCAGACGCATCAATTTGAACCACATTTGTGTTACGATTTTTTTTAAAAAATGTAAAATCTTTTCTTATTTTTAAAATCAAATCTTTACAAAATCATTGATTACATTTTTATTACGTACTTAAAACTTTTAAAAATCGGGTACTTCTGAAATTTTTCTTATTCTAATAGTTTTATATTTATTTCTAGATTCTTCAAATCTTCTTAAAATCAAATTTAGTTGATTTATAATTCTTAAACTAATGGAAAAAATATGTCATTAATTTTGACGACTTCTAATAAAAAAATTACCATAAATATATTTAATTAATTTTCATCTCTTAAATTAGGAAAAAATATTAAAATTCTGATGAATTCTAATAAGGAAAGATTTTACCATAAATATATTTAATTAATTTTTAACTCTTAAATATTAGAAAAAAATAGTGAAAAGACAATTTTGTTTAAAGCAATGACTTTAAATAAAGGGCAAAAAGTGCAAACAATATTTCTAAGCCCTTCACACTTTCAATATATTATAGATTATAGATATAGATTATAGATTATAGATTATAGATTATAGATTATAGATTATAGATAAAGAGTCCTAAAATACATATATGGAAAGAGATATTAAAGACTTAGTAATTAAGGAGTTCTAAAATATTTTCTTATTATTATTATTATTTAAATAAAGGAGAGCAAAAGACAATTAAGAATTGAAAAAAAAAACGTGAGAAAATAAATCAAAAACAAAAACTCCTATTAAAAAGGAAAAAGGAAAAAAACACTGGAATAGAAATAGTATTGGTGTAATTAGAGCAAAGGCCAAGTAACAACAGGAAAGCAAAAACGTCAAAAAAATAAATCAAAAACAAAAGCTCCTATTAAAAAGAAAAAAGAAAAAAAAAACATTTGTGTTGTAAATGTCTATCAAAATCTAATAAGATCTAGTTGATATCTATCTGGATTTAAGTATCTGTCTTTTAATCAGAAACTAGGAGTATTTTCCCCTATAAATAGAGGAGTTTTATTCATTGTATTCTCGATATCTTATCCCTCAAGAGAAATAAAGAAGCTTCCCCTTTCTTCTCTCTATTTATTCTTGTTGTTCTCTATTTATATTTCATAACACGTTATCAGTATGAGCTCTCCTAAGGTATACACGAAATACAGAAGCGCACACGGCAAGAATAAGGTAAGGACAAAAATCACGAAATACAGAAGTGCACAAGGCAAAAAACAAGGTAAGCACAAAAATCACGAAACAGAATAACCAAAGGTATATGGCCTATTCTCTATATAAAAGATTTGACATTATATTTATTATAATACAAGTGATTAGCTTGGCAGGTATTGTTCCTTTTCTTTTCCTTTTTCGTAATTATTATAATCCCAACTGATTCATCTTTACGGTCTATTGCTCTTTCTAATGGGATTTGAGTTGTTTACTTATTATATTATGATATCCTTATAGTAATATTGTTAGAAGCAACAGAAACATGCAAGGCTGCAAGCATAAGTAAGTGATTAAAATTTGGGTCATTTCAAATAAAAAGATGTCAAAATTGAAAGGGTGTAACATTGTTTTACTTTTATATTTGAAAGCTCTATTCATATTTACAAAGGTATGATTTTCTTTTTGTTATTTATTTATCTATTTATTTCAATCATCAAAAGTGGCTAAAAGTAATTGTACTTCGTAAGATCAAGTAGTACTTATTTTGAAGTATGAAATACTATATAAGATGTTGGGTTCAATTCTCATCGATTTATGTCTAAGACGCCTTTATATGGATAAGACGTTGGGTTTGAATCTCAATGCACTATATTGGTGATATTATGATGGCTAAGGCAAAATAATGGGTGTTTGGTGAAAAGTCATGAAATTCGACCCATTGAATATGCTTCATTCCATGAAATGAATGTGGTAGCAATATATGATAAGTCTGAAATATGACAACTTACTTTATTCTTGAGGTGTATGTGGTAACAGTGCATAATATGTCTGAAAGAAAACAAGTGATTGAATGCACAAATATAAGCACGAAGGGACAATATGATAATGATCATCCAAAGTAATGATATTTTCACACGCATATTATGATCATAAGACATGTTAGAGAAAGTTCTCTACATCATATGCATGCCTTGATTTGCTCCTGAAGTAGCAATATCATGAAAAAGGTTATAAACTATCATAATTTGATACATTTAAGGCATGATTATATTTCATTCCTGGGGAATGAGAAACTTATTAATGCAAACGTGCACTTGATTGTGATGGTATCACAACTCACCTCCGAAAGAGGCTGAATAATTGAGAAAAACTATTTTGAAATCTACTTCTGAAGTAGTAAATCTGAATTTTATTCATGTAATAGTAAATCTGAAATCTACTAAAGAAAAAAGGTACATGTCATGGTAAACTTGGAGTTTACTAGTATAAGAGTTCATAAATTGATATGAACGATTGCGATATCCCAAAGATGTGCATACTGAGTATGTAACATATATTGAAGAATTAGAAAAATTTTCATTACTTTTAATGTTGTTTGTTCTCATAATAAGTTGGCTGGATTAACTAATATTGGGATTGGATCCCTTAAAATCTGAAAAGTATAAAAGGTGAATATGGGCCTGTTCACCAGTCATGTGATTATTAAGATGCACCAATATAAGATGATCACATGTGCGTTTATTGTCAACCTGCAGTTTGACATTCATAAAGTTTCTTGCTCAATAAAATTGAGTTAAGAGCAAAATTTTCAGATTGTGTAATCAAGAAAATTCATCTTGATGATCATGGTTTAGCATCGAATGCCTTCAATAAATAGTTAAACCATTGAGGACTAAAGTTTCATGTGTTGGTTTGAAATATTATATACAAAAGTACTTGTATGCATCAAACCAATAAATTATGATTAATTTCCCCTCAAAGTTGGTTCTAAGTCAAGAATCACACGTTGTCCATCTAATAGTTAATGTGTGGTATACGATTAATGAATATACCATGATGCACAAAGATGGATTCCTCAAAGAAGAAGAAGGATATATGTTAGTTTTCCTAACATAAGGAGGAGATTATAAGCAGCTAAGAAATATGTTAGGAATTATCATCAGATCCTCATTCAAAAGATAATTCAACCCAAATACCGAAAGCATCTTATATTTAAGCTGCAAGTGCTCCTATTTTATGTCCCTAAAGGACAAAATCTAAGCATGTGTGAAGCGTGGTAGATCAATCGGTTCTAAATAAAATAATACTTAAAAAGGATATGAAATAAATAATCATAATAAGAAGACAATGTACTCTTAGAACCTATGACATTACACTTCATGAAACCTTATGAGAGATTCAGGTACTTGAAAATAATGAAGTGATGAGATCTCAAAATGTTATGTCGCATTGTGAATCAATATGAAATGATATATCATTAATATCTTTGATACAATATTGGCGTAATATTGTGAAGGATTACGAGTATCTGAATTCTACATTAATTTAAGCATGCTGAAGTAGAAACATTTATCAAGTGACATGAAATGATGCATCTTGCATAAAACTTATTTGATTTGCAATCCAAACACTTGAAGATATCACTAATGAAATATTGAATATCATCACTTGACAAAATTTACATGAAAACTTTTAAGGATTCAAATGTTTGAAGCATATAAAAGTTTCTGGGAAACTTATTTATAATTCTTATATTGTATAAGCTTATAGCTTGAAAATTATTGAAACTCTTGGAGAGTTTTCAAAAGCAATAGATTATTTGCTAAAATAAGAAAAATACCGAATTTGATTGGTTATAAAGTACCATATCTTAGTGCAAATGGTGCGTTAATGTATCTTGCAAATACTACAAGGCCTGATATAGCCTTTTCAGTCAATTTGTTAAGCAAGTTACATTTTTGCACCTATGAGGAGACATCAAAATGGGATAAAATACATGAGTTTATTTTATTCTACAGACTGCAGTCCCGATCTTATTGGTCATGCTTAGTTGGGTATTTATTTGACCCACATAAATCTCGGTCTCAAACATGTAATGTATTCACATATGGGGACACTATCATATCTTGGAGATATACAAAGCAGTCTATCTAGCCACTTCATTGAACTATGATGAGATAATAGCTATTCATGAAGCTAGCCGAGAATGTGTATGATTGAGATTCACAATACATCTCATTCGAGAAAAATGTAGTTTGAAATGTGACAATGTACCCATAATTTTATACAGAGATAATGCAGCATGCATAGCATATCTTAAGAGAGGATTCATAAAAGGAGGGATACTAGGTATATAAGGAAGAAAGTCTTACTCCCTAGTAACACGTTTTAAAGCCATGCGGGCCTGGGCCCAGGGCAGACAATATTGGTTGAGGAGTTACAGGGGTCTCTCGGGCCTTGATGGTTCGAGATCCCCGTCGCGGCCAGGGCCTCGGCTCGGGTTGCGATAGAAAGGCAAATCCCGATAAGGCGGGGCAAACCTCAGTCCTGAGTGTAGGAAGATCCCATTCGATGGGGCAAACCTTAGCGAGGATGTTGAGTCCATAAGGGGGTGTATGTAACACCCTAACTTAGGACGGATTCTCACATTGGCAAAACACAGGAGGGATGCAAAGGTTCAAGGATGTTCTCATTAGGGGGAGCAAATACGCGTTGTACTCTTTTTTCCTTTCAAGATTTTGTCCCATTGGGTTTTTCCTTGTAAGGTTTTTAATGAGGCACCCTATATGTGTATTGTTAGAGATGTGTACTCTTTTTCCTTCACTAGATTTTTTTCCTACTGGATTTTTTCTAGTAAGGTTTTAACGAAGCACATTATCTATCTAGACATTCAAGCGAGAGTGTTATAAATGTATTTACATTATAGTGAATGTCTATCAAGATCTAATAAGATCTAGTTGATATCTATCGGGATTTGAAGTATCTGTCTTTAAGTCAGAAACTAGGAGTATTTTCCCCTATAAATAGAGGAGTTTTATTCATTGTATTCTCAATCTTATGATATATTATCCCTCAAGAGAAATAAAAAAGTCTCCTCCCTCTTCTCTCTATTTATTCTTGTTGTTCTCTATTTATATTTTATAACAATTTGAATAAAAATAGTATTTTTGGTGTAATTTTTTTGTTTCGGCCCATTAATGCTAATTTTGATGTTAGTCGATATGATATTCAAATATGACTACCTTTTAATTGATTCAAATTGATAATTTTGATTCCTTTTTTTTACTTACTTTTAATGCATGCAGGTAATTTCTGTTATTGAATTTTCAGCATAATTTTGTGGTTTCTAGGTTTCAAATTTCATTTTCTATTACTATGAGTTTATTCATCATGAGCAATAAGTTTTGTTACATTCATAAGTTTTTTTCCAATTAGAGAGATAAAGACTCACTTCTCTCTATCTACACATTCGATGACTCCAATCTGGTAGTGAGTTAACCCATGTGCCATGATAATAAAGGCACCATCCTCACTTGTCCCACTGGAACCACCCGATCAGCACGATTGCCAAATGGCAATTGACACTACTAAGAGGAGCTCTTGAAAATACATAGAAAAAGAAAGACATCTCATTTCCTCTGAGGTCTATTCAGATCTCCTTTTCCACGAGTTTGACGAATGTCCAGATCTATAAGAGAATATAATTTGTCTGAGTATGAAGGATAAGGCGAGACTTAACAATCCATGGTGTTACTTTGTAATTGTCAAAGTTCTAAGGAGGAAGTTCAACCATCAATTTCTATGCACAAAACTCTCAAATCTATGTAAAGTACAAGAAAACCTAATTTTAATAGATTTAGGTTTCGAGTTCTACACTGTTAAATTCAACAATGAGGAAAGCTAGAAGAGAGCCCTATAGAAAGGGCCCTGGTTCATAGCAGGATCATTCCTATCGGCACGGAGTTGGGAACCCAACTTCGCACCTAGTGAATCCAAAATCCAAGCAACAACTATATGGCTCAGGCTCCTACAGTTTCCAATCAACTTTTATGACAAAATAATATTGGAGAAAATTGAGAATAAGATAGGTTAACTCCTTAAGATCAATTCATGCACATCCTCTACTCTTCAAGGGAGGTATGCCCGTATTTGTGTTAAATTTCCTTGGAAACCCTAGTCAAAACCTCAATGGTAATTGGACATCACAAACAATCCATTGTATATGGCAGGGTATCTTTTGTAAAAGTTGTGGTCGATTGGGTCATACTGCTATCAATTGTGAGCATGCAATTCCAACTAAACCTTCCCCACCGAAGGATAAAGCCACCAACTCAGCTTCACCGGAGATGGATCAAAAATAGAAAACAATAACCTTTAGCAAAAGCAAAAATAAAACTGCAGCTCCTCAAGCTCACCGGAGCAGATCAAGATGAACACTTATCAAAACATAAAGGTCAAAATGTATGTTGCCCAGTTAGGTAAGTTCTTAGAAACTCAAATCTTTTATTATGTGTCTCCGACCAGTATCCCGATCAGGAATGTCGATGCAAATGAAGTAGACTCGGAGAAGGGAAACCCTTTTATGATGGATCAGCCCATTGCACAGGTTGGAGATAATTGTCAAAGTCCAATCAAATTTAGGCCAACTAAAAAAGACCTTTTCTTAATGGGCCACAGAATACCTATGGCCCCAAAAATGAGGGTTATGCTATAGGCCTAAGCCACTATAAGCCTTTTTACCACCTATACGGTTAGCTCAAGTGAGCTAAGTAAAGGTAGGTAAATCCATTTCTAATCAACAACCAACACTTCAAAAACCTGTTCTGACTTTGCTGAACAGTACACCTCGAGACTCCAATACTCTTTCTTACTTTAATACCCCTTTGCCGGATGCTATTAATAATCAAATCAAGGCGGTTGGTCCTGAGAGAGGACTGACAACCATCACCTCCCTCAGAACTTCTCTGAAATCTATCCATAGGGGAAATGATGGACAGAGAGGTGATGATACCCTCACCCTCTTTACACTTCTCTTTACACTCCTCCATACCTACTACAATCATCACCAACTCATAATTAGCAAGCTGGAAGACTAACTATCTCAATATGGCTAGTAGAACCACTCTTGCGAAAGCCACCCTTAGTAATATCCCCTATCATGTGTATAATATATATTTATCCCTAGTCATATCCTTAAGCTTATTGACAGGACTCAGAGAAATTTTATTTAGGGGTCTACTTTTTAAAAAAAAGATGCACCCGATCAATTGAAACACTATCACTTTTTCATAAAGTGAAGAAGGATTGAGGGTGCATAAGACTAGCATCAAGAATGAGACTGTTGTGCAACTTAGCCTAGAGGTTTTTCAATAACCCAACAATACTTAGAGAAAAGTATAGTGGTTTCTTAGACATGAAATGTAGACCTAATACCTCTATGACCTAAAAAGGTCCCATCAAGGGTTGGAATATTTGCAAGGAGGCCTCACTTTGGATGATTCATGATGGCAAGGACATTAATATTTGGAGGGACGGGTGGATCCCCAATCACCCCTCTAAGAGAATCCATTTAAGGTCCACTTCTTAGAGAAGATACCGAGACTAAAGTCTTAGATATTTCGATCAACAGAGAGTGAAAGTTTGAATCTCTCTCTTTCGATATACCAAAGGCTTGAAGTAAGACATACAATACACCTTTCCCCCAACCTAAGAGCTCTTAAATACTACCTTATCTGGAGACTCACTGGCAATAGTTGCTTTACTAGTACAAATACCTAAAAATTTATAGCTAAGGGAAGGAGCACCAATGAGCAGCCTGGACTAGACACCACTAAAATATGAAAGCTCCACACCCCTAACAAAGTAAAATTCTTCTTGTGGTTGCTTTATCATAACAAACTACCTACCAACTCTCTCCTCTGCCTTAGGGGACTAGAAATAAATCCAGTTGTCCCTTGTGCAACCACCATACTGAGAACATCTATCACATCTTCTTTGAATACTCTAATGTCCATGACTTTTGTGTAGACATACTTGGAAAAACGTCTACCAACAACAGCTTGTCCATTCCAAACTTTCATCATAACTGTTAGTAGAAGACCTGGGGAAAAATCAAGAAGTTAGACTTTGATAACAACATTACTTAGAAAGAGCTCTTTTCTTTCTGTTTGTAGACCATCTGGAAGGCCAGGAACTACAATGTTTTCAATTAAAAGAATGACAAGCTTTCCTTATCCCAATCTTACGTTGAAGCTAATGAATATACTCATACTGGTAGAAACAGAGCTAATACAAAGATCAGAACTACCATTGTTATGAAGTGGACACCACCGCAAAGATGCCACTATAAGTTGAACATTAATGGTACATGCCTTGGAAATCTAGGTAGATGAGGAACTAGAGGGGTGATTAGAAATGAGAATGGGTACTGGATTCTAGAGTTTTGTAAAAAGCTTCCTCGACACCGCCAACAATCAAATGGAGCTTCTAGTCCTCAATGAAGGACTGAAACTTTCTAGTACTTAAATTGACAAAATGGAATAAATAATTAAGACCTGCCTCAAGGCTAACCCCTCCACACTCAGGGTCAGAAACGGGAACACGCTACATTTTACTAGGAAAGATTGAACCATGAGAACGAATCTACAAAGCTGTCACCTTCTTTGAGCAGATCTTCTAATATTTTCACAATTCCAATGACAAGAAAAAAATGAAGAAGTAACCTACTATACCTTACCTCTTTGTGCCCATAGCTTGACCTTCGCCTTTTTCTTCTTTGTATTATAGGTGTTGCTGCATCTTAAGATCCTAATTGTCATGGTTCCGCTTTAGCACAAGGAACAATTGTGAGGAATATTCATTCTAGAACAATCATTTGTTTTAGTTCATTCTTTGATTGCCCTGCTCCAAAAAAAAGAGACTGAATTTCTTTCATTCTGTGGTGGGGATTGTAACTTTTCATAAATTTTCCATTTGTCACTCAACGACGAAACCTTGCTTATTTCTTTTTTGAAGGATCTAGTTGAATCTAATAGTTTTTTACGCATTGAATTAAACATAGACTCCATCAAGGTAATACTCATGTTAATCAATGGTGACCTTCATTATAATGTCATTTTGATGAATGTAGGTCAAGGCTAAGGAGATTGAAAGCACTAGCAGTGCAACATTGCTACAGGGAGCAAAATTAGGTGGCAAATGCTCTAGCGAAGGAAATAGAAACAACTATAATTTTTTATGGATCAAGACTTTTTATAATTCCTCCGGTATTTGCTCGAAAAATAGTCTGGGCAGACATAGTAGGAACTATATTTGAAAGAAATATTCTTATTTGTAATAAACCCCTAACGGGACATGGCACTGTTTTGTCTACTTTTAATCCAGGGCGAAGGTCTGCAATTTGTAAAACTCTAAGCTATTATTATTAATCTAGTATCTCGTTAACCAAAAAAAGAACAATAAGCTTTGTTATTGAGTAATTTTGTTGCTTCCAAGTTTCAAATTTCTTTTTCTATTATGTTGGTCTTATTGATCATAAATAATAAATCATCCCTTTATGTTTGTAAATAACTTTTGTTATCGAATTCCATAACTTTGTGGTTCTAAAATTTCAAAGTTCCTTTTCTATTGCATTGAGTTTATTGATCATAAATAACAAATCATCCTTTTGTGTTTTAATTTTGAAAAATCAAAGACTCACGTGTGAGGCACGTGCATTTAAACTCGTCATACTAAATATACGGCAAAGCTAATCCTAAATCTTATCCCAAAATTATTAAACTTATTAGTTCCATGTACCAAACAACCCTTATTAGTTATATATCTTCCTCCGTTTACTTGTCACATTTAACTTGACATACCTATTAAGAAAATAATAATTGGTATAGTGGCTTTACCATATTATTCCTATTAATTGATGTATAGTAAGTAATAAGTATTGAAAAATAAGTAATTAATATTAAGGGTAAAACATGAAAAAAAATCTTTTCTTGATTTATAAAAATGATAAGTAAAAATGAAAATCAAATTAGAAAAATAAAGATAAATATGTTACTGGCTAAAAATAATTCTAATCGTTAATTATGAAAATATACATGCTAGTTATATATATATATATAACAACAAAATAATCAATATAATTTCACATGTTGTGTTTGGGGAGGATAACATGTACGAAAATCTTATCTTATTTTTATGAAATAGAGGGGTTGTTTTCGATACATCCTCGACTTAAAGAAAATTTCTTGAAATGGAATTACAAGAAAGAAAAGTATGACAAGAGAATAGCAATAAACGAGCAAATAAAGCAACATGTAGCGATGTGCATTAGAGAATAACATAATACGTAGTTACTAAGTAATACTATTGAAGCTAGTCTTATCCATCTTCAACATAAAAATGTGATAATACTTAGCTATCTACTAACCTTCTGTCCTAATATTCGAAATTTATACCTTTCTATCTAGGATCATCTCTTCAGTTATCAGGTTTTGTCTAATCACTTTTCCCCCTTCTTTTCTTCTACTAAGATCTATCTCTACAAACTTATCAGGTTTTGTCTAATCACTTTTCCCCTTCTTTTCTTCTACTAAGATCTATCTCTACAAACTCCTGCTACAGACAACCTCTAACAGCTTTGTACTGGCGCATCCACATACCTCCTTTTTACATGGCCAAATAATCTTAATCTCGTTTTCCTCATCTTATACATCATGAAGGCAACTCTCACCTTGTCCTCTGTAATTTCATTTCTAATCATATCTAGATATCTCTCAATATGCCAATATATCTATTTGAGCATCATCATATCCGCTACATTCATCTTCTGAACGTATGTATTCTTGATTGACCAACGCTCTACCCCACAATTTTGTCTAACCATCACCCTATAGAATTTACATTTAAACCTAAGCAATATATTTTTAGCGCATAGTACTTCAGAAGCGAACCTTTTTTTAATCCACCCCTATTTCAATATGATGTGTGATATCATCACCAATCTCTCCCGTTTCCTTGATTTATAGACAAGATACTTAAAAACTTTTTCTCTTGGATATGACTTATGCATTGATTTTCACTTCTACCTCCACCTTATACATTGTCTCAGTAAACTTCCACTTCAAGCACTCTGTTTTGATCCTATTTAACCTGAAACTTTTGGACTATAGAATTTATATCCAAACTTTTAATTTATCCTTATCTCAATCGCCCTTTCTCAAATTTTCAACATATGATTTACTAGCTTGATCCCTTACAATTATTATTACAGAAAAGGGTCAAAAATACTTGTCTACAAGATAAGAGCCTTTCTATGGGACAAACTGACACAACATATTCAAGAGGAGGTGACATTTCGTGCGTTATTCACAGATGATATGTTATTCATCGACGAGATATACAAAGGCGCTAACGATAAATTAAAAGTTTGGATATAAAATATTTTTTTAAAAAATAAAGTTCTAAGATAGAAAAGACTTTTCATACTATTGAACCACCAAAAAGAATATACTTGTATTTAATCAAGAGATAAAATATAAGTATCCTAAGTTATATTTAAAGTTGCTATAACGTATCTAAATTTAATGAGGGTCTTATTACCCCCTCAATTTTTCTGTGAGGGTCTTCTTACCCCCTTAATTTTTCTGTGTCTTTTATGCTAGGCTGTCAAATCAACATGAAAGAAATGTAAAAATATTTTGCTACTTGACAATAATATCAGCAAAAAAAAAGCAAAAAAAAATAAATTAAAAAATAAATTTAGGAATAACAGAAAATTCGTAAAATTTATACATAGCAATCTGGGCAGTTCACGTATAGTTTGATAGGTACTTGTAGTTTATTTCTTGAATTAAAGATAAACTCCAACTGATTTTCTTTCTTTTCCTACCACACAAAAGTCAAAAAACAAAAAACTAAAAATACCCCAGCAAGGAAAGAAACAAAAAAGAACACTTGAAGCATACCTTACTATAAGACAGACAGCTAAGTTAGTTACTTTTTGGAGTTTCCAAATTTCTGATCAACAAAAATATTTACACACAAATTTGTGGTCATCTCTTTTTTGCTGCCAACTTTTCAACTTACATGCTTCTTGTAACTTAACCAACCACACATACTTTCAATCAATTTCTTCTTTAATCCCAAATTCCTTCTTCAATCTTCACTTTCTCATCTTCTTGAATTAAGCAATTTCTTAGAAAATGGAGGGAATTTGTACTAGTTGTTTGTACGCTTCAATAACACCATTAAGAATTGAGTACAAAAGTAGAAGGAAATTGGTGAATACAATTCAGAGAACTCGGTATTTGTCTACGAGAATTTGTGCAGTTAGTACTGTACAAACACCTTCGTCGGAGAAAACTGAAACTGCTTTGTTAGTGAAGGAGATTTCTAGAACTAGCGCGTTGGAGCAACTCGATATTGAACGTGGCGTTTGCATTCCATTCAGAAAATACTCCCCGGAATCTGTAAGACAATTACTTACTTCCTAGTGTTTTCTTTTTGTTTTGTATGGTGGGAAATTATTTGGGGTATGTGAATAGCATCCTGGTAATTTATATGCTAGTTTTTGTTTTTGTTTTTGTTTTTTTTAAAAAAAGAAATTGTGAGTTTTTCCAGAAAATCAAGTTTTTATCATGTGAAATTAGTCTGGCTCAAAGTTGTTTCCATGTGAATTATGTTACTATCTATTGTTTCGTGTAGTTCGATTATAATATTATTTTGTTGTAGTACTATTCTGTTACTAGTTATTGTTTTTGTTACTATCTATTCTCTCTGTTTTTGTCTGGAACCGTGGGTCTATTGGAGACAACCTCTCTACCAGTCTACCTCACCTCTGAGGTATGAGGTAGAGGTAAGGTCTACCTACACTCTTGTGGGACTACCCTAGGTATGTTGTTGTTTTTATTGTTATCACCATGTGACTAAGAGGTCACGGGTTCAAGCCATGGAAACAAGGTGGTGTAGAAACGCATAAACACGGGTAAGACTGGTGACTGCATACAACAGACCTGGTGTGGCCCTTCTCCAGACTCGGTGCATAGTGGGAGCTTTAGTGCACCGGATTGCTCTTTTAGTTTTGCTTAAGGGATTTGGAAAATATGAATGAATTCAACAACAACATACCCAGTTTAATCCCACAAATGGGGTCTGGGAGGGTGGTGTGTGCGCAACCTTACGCCCGTACCTTGTGAAGGACTGAAGTTAGATAGGTTGATCCGATAGGCCTCGACTCGAGTAACCATATAACGTGCCAATAAATTCCTAGTGACTAATTTAGTGTTTTTTTTTGGTTGATATTTTTGTGGGTTATATTGGAAAATAATTATGTGAGTGACCTCCAAATAGTTATTTGCTCTTTCTTTGTTATTTTTTTCCAGTATATATTGGAGAATTGAATTTGTAATACGTGATTAACATCCCTGTGATTATCTGATTTCTTTTATTGGCTCATTGGTAAGTTAAAGTGCAATATGTGAATTACCTCCCAATTATCTGCTATATTGTTGGCAAAATTTTTGTGGACTTATGGAAATTATGCATGACTTAGTGTGCTAGTCTTAATCTCATTTTTCCCGTGGATTTATTGGAAATTTGTGTTTTTGATGCAAATTTTGGGTTTTTAGGTGAGAAACAAGGTCTTGGAGTCGAGGGGACAGATTTTTTCTTTGGTTGGTAGAGGAATAGAGATTGTGTGGAGTTTGGGGCTTTACTGGACAACACTGTTGTATGATTATTTGGTGGGCCGTGACGAAGAAGTTGTTCCTTTCCGTGCTCGACAACTGAGGAAGCTGTTGTGTGATTTGGGACCGTCTTTCATCAAAGCAGGACAGGTTTGGTGTTTTTAAATTTCTAAAATTCAAGAACAATTGGTTGTTATATTCTTTGTGGTCGAGTATTGCTCTGCTTGGAAAGTGTGAACTTCGGAGTCTTAAACCGGAAAATGATTTTGTACTAGTATGTGTAGCCAAAGAAGATATATAATGGCAGTTAACCATGAAACGAACTGTTAACGGAAGAATACACATTGTGCAAATATAGTAGAAGACTGTAGTAATGCTATAAATTGCTGAATTTTGGAACAAAGAAAAACTTTTCACACCCCATTGTCCGGAAACTCCAATAGGCAGTGAAAGTTACTTTAGGATGACTCAGCAACATGATTTTAAGTGTGATATGTTTTTTTGGGGCATGAATAGGTGTCTTGTATTGGGTCACTACTACAGACACCTCAACTGAAAATGGTGAAACCTTCAGTGGCTTATTACTATACCACCAACACATTTAGCATTTCTAAAGGTCATGGCAGAAATAAATATTGCTTGGTGAATAGACGTTAATCCTAACTTTAGAGGAACAATGGACATTACTGTTTTACAAAGATATAGTCAATACTAGTGACAATTGAACTTCTCTTTTTCCCAATATATAGTCAATAGTAGTGCAATATGTAAGACTTGTGCTCTGAATTTACTTCACTTGTCTAAGCGTCATGATTTTTGACTAGTTCCATCTCTAAATATTTGTAAGACTAATAGATTCGGTCAAGATTGTTAGAAGAAAAACAGATTGGAAAAAACTTTTTCCTTGTCTTATTGTTTTTTGGATCAAGGTGGTTGAATCATCACCCATCTGGCTGATATAAATTAACGAGTCACATATTGAAGACAGAGAGAGCGATAGGACTGCTTAGTGAGGTTTATACATGATAGCATACAGAGTTAGAAAACTGGTCATGAATCTATGTGTGCCATATGCAGCAGATGCAAGCTCTTGTTTTAGGTATATCTACTAGTTATGTCTGCTGTATGGACTTGAGGCGTTCAGTACCGACATTTGATTATATCTCTTATGTTCTTCATTCCATCCCATGACAATATTAGGATGAAAAGAAAGATGAAGCTCATCAACTCGAGAGAAATTCTGCATCTGCAAAGTGTCTATATTGAAATGAGAACTTTATATTATTAACTTATTGCATTGAGACTTTAGAAGAGCCTGTCACATCAGCAAGAGGGCTCAACCAAATATTAAGAGGTTAAACCTTTTTGGTAATTCGAGTTCAAATTGAATGCTTCCTGGTCATCTTATATTTCTTGTACAAACATAACATGTGATAATTTCCAAGAATGTGCACTTAAGCTTAGATGTCATTTCCTTTTGATTTTGCCATTCTTCAGAGACAATAATCATTTGTTTATTGTATTGTTTTCTCTGCAGGCAGAGTTACGTTATTTAAATGGATTTACAACTCTTTTTGCTTAGCTCCTTTTTATTGGTTCTATAAAAGACGGTGAAGCAACAAAAATATTACTATAGGTCATTGAAATTTTCTCTCTATTTTTATTAAACATAGAGTGCGTTAAATATCCAACATAAAAACAGAAAATCTGAAAAAAATAAAAATATTGCAGAATAAAATTCAAAAACCTAAATTATCAAAACTAAACTTATCTAACTAAATTTAAATTAAAATTCCTCCGGCAACTAAACTACAGTAAAAAAAGCAATTTTCAATGCTCCTCCTTTGCTTCAGTTGGCTGCAATTTTAAATAGTTGCTCCTCAATTTCTGTTTCTGTTGTTTGTGCTTTGGAATTGTTTAGAGCGTCTATGAATTTGCATACTTTTGTAACATGACTCTTTCTTCTTCTTCTTCTTCTTTTGGCAATAACGTTATTTTGTCAAAAAGTTCCTTTGAAAGTGCTTTAATTTGGACAATTGTAAAATTTGCAAAAAGTTGTTGAAAGGATTTTTCTTCCATCACAACATCCCATAAATCATAGGGTTTAAAATAAGGCTAGAACTTCACTAACCAAATTCATAGTCTTCACCCGTGAAGATTTCTGGGTTACTCAAAAGAGATATTGATGCTTGTCATGATTAAAATAGGTAGAATTACAAATTTGTATGGGTTCAAATAGGTATTGGTTAACAGCAGATTAAAAATTTGTTGGAAATAGCCCTTCGTAAAAAGAAGTGTGGGTTACAAATTGATATTGGGACCCAAAAGTAAAATATAAACAAGGGTTAAAATGAGGTCATGCGTGAAAATAACATGAGTTTAAATGGGTTGAAAATAGGCATATGGGGGCTAAAAGTGGTGGAAAGTTGTTTTAATTCAATGAACTTTGTGATCACTGGAAGCTTTAAAAAGAAACCATAGATCCATTTAGATCGATATAAGCTCTGATACCACCGCTTGTTTTTCAAAAGATGGTGGAGCAGAAAAAATACTAAGTGTTGGAAATTGTCTCTCAATTTTTATTAAGCACAGAGGACTTCAGGTAGCCAACTTTAAAAACGAAAATCAGCAGAATAAAAATTCAAAAACCTAATTTATTTCAACTAAACTTGTCCAACTAAACTACTTAATTTAAACAAAGACTCCTCCTGCAACTTAACCACTTAATATTCTAGTAAATCTGCAGTAACAGAAGCAATTTTCAACACGTTTAGCTTAGCTAGTTTCTTCTTCATTTTATACTTCTGTTCGAAAAACTTTTTAATTATATAATATTGTTCTCTGTCTCTGTTTTTCTCTTGATTGTTTGCAATAGCCAACATGCATCTATTACTTCTGATTAGTTATCTGCTATTTCTTTTTAACAGGTGCTTGCAAACAGGCCTGATATCATCAGAGAAGATTACATGAATGAACTTTGCATTCTTCAAGATGACGTTCCTGCGTTTCCAAATCAGGTAATGAGATGACAAGTGAGGTGCAGGTGTTGCATGCTTTTGTTACATTATCCACTGCAGAACACTTTTCCTTTGAGCAGAAATCACTGACAATGATATAGGTTGCTTTTAACATCATAGAAGAGGAATTGGGCCAGCCTCTTGAAGCTGTTTTCAGCAAAATTTCATCACAAACCATTGCAGCTGCAAGTTTGGGTCAAGTATACCGAGCTACTTTACGTGCTACAGGGGAAGAAGTTGCCATAAAGGTTGACCATTTCCTGTTTGCTTGCAATATTTCTTCTGTTGGCCAATTTTACTGCCAAAGCCTTGAAGCCTTTTCTTGTATCATCAATGTGTCAGCCAAACTTTCAACGATTCTCTTTGAACTTCTTTCATAGTCATTTGGAGAACACCTGTTGCAGAACTAGTTACAGTAAAACGTCGATTATCCGTTTCACAAAAGGCTGAAAAATATGTGGATGGCCATTGGAAATAGTCAAGTAGTAAAGCTCTGTAGATTTGTTAAGGTCCGATATTTCACACTTTGACACAAATGTGCATAGAGACATGATGTGTGTTATCTAATCATTCCTTTTTTTTTCGTATGCTAGTTTCATATTAACACATAGGCATCTCATTTGAAGCTTCTGGATGTTCTGTGGAAGCTTCAAAGAATTGAATTAACAATATGATGCAGTGGTATTCATAATTGAGGTTTGCTGTTTCCTTTTTAGGTGCTAAGACCTCAAATAGAGCCTATCATCTACAGAGATCTTTTTCTCTTCCGCACTCTGGCTTCATTCTTGAATGGTATCAGTCTACAGAAACTGGGGTGTAATGCTGAACTTATAGTTGATGAATTTGGCGAGAAGCTATTGGAAGAGTTGGATTATACTTTGGTAATGCTGCACGTTCCTCTGTTTGCAAATTGATTGGGGAAAGAAGTTTTGCTTATCTTGGAAGGCTTTCACTGTCTGTGTTCTGTAATCATTCCTCTTCTTTTTCCTTTCTAGGAAGCTCGTAATATCGAAGACTTCTTGGAAAATTTCAAAGATGACCCTACTGTTAAAATACCTCGGGTTTACAGACAGCTTTCTGGTTCACGTGTTTTAGTGATGGAGTGGATTGATGGAATTCGGTGCACTGACCCTCAGGTGTGGACCTTTGGATTTCCTCAAATGTGTGCTTTGGGATGTCCTCCTTTTATTAATACGTTGTCATTCTTTTGACTTAGGCAATCAGAAATGAAGGAATTGATATAGATGGATTTTTGACTGTTGGAGTTAGTGCAGCCTTGCGGCAGCTACTCGAATTTGGCCTATTCCACGGGGACCCTCACCCTGGGAATATCTTTGCAATGCGTGATGGACGCATTGCCTATGTGGACTTTGGCAATGTTGCTGTGCTGAGTCAGGTAATATGATGTATATATATCTGGTATTTAGTTAAGTGATGCCTGATGTGATCGACTTTATGTGTATGTGCGTGTTCATGCATGCATGAGCATGTCAAATACAGTCACAAGGAATGCCCGACCATCTACTATCTTAGACTAACATATGATCATGTGTTCATCCTCCTTAGATTACCGAAATCGGAAATTAGGAATTCAAATTTGTTGTCATTAACTCGAAATTATTGCATGCCAAATAAATTGCATCTATTGCTACATAAGTTTGAGTTTAATAAATTATGAAACTCTGAAGTAGGTGAGAATTGGGGGTTTGTAATTTTTTGGTTACTGGGTGAAGTTGATATGTAGAACATATTTGTTAATGAGTTGCGTAGGATGATTTCAAATATCCACTTGCTAGTATAGGGTTGTCTAGATTCCACAAATAGTTGCAGGCCCTTTTCTTTTAACCGCTGTAAAGGGAAAAGGAAAGAAGAACAGCTGTTTTCTATTTTGAATGTGCCATGAATATAGTCCTGACTAATGGCTTCACATAGTTATTTCTTCTTTGATGATGATAATAATAATACAATGTTATGCAAGAAATCTCAAAAAAGCAGAGTTTCGTGTGAGAAGTTGAGTCAATATGCTGAAAATCTTCATGTCTCTCCTTCCAATGCAAACTGAATCGTGAAGAGATGTATAACAAGATATGATGCATACTGAACTGAAGTTACTTATAACAAGCAGGAAGGTAGTGTCCCGCTGATTTTGTGCTGTGACCATCCAAGAGAGTGATCATTAATGTGAAAGGGGAAGGTTATTTGTGTTATAGGCTTTCCTGGAGTCTATCTACGAACTGGGATTTGTCTCGCTTTCTATTTGGGTCATTTCGTACATCAACTTTTTGAATTAGAAAAGCCCGTCTGACGAGGTGTAGAGAATAGAAGACTCGGGAGGTACCTAGTGAGCTATTCTGCTGAATTTCATCAAAATCTTCTTGTTCATTCTAGTACCAGATTGGCTTACGCCACTTTCCTTGTTCGTATGAACATTCAACCGCTTATCTATTCAGAGGAGGGACTCAATACCTTAACTATGATAGAAGAAGATCAGAAAAATTTTCCAGAATAATGACTGGAGATTAATGCTCAGATGAGGGACTCTATCCGGACTCTGATTTCATGAAGAAAAAGAGAGATTTTTCCAAAACAGTAGCCTGTAATTCAATGCTAGAGGAACTCAATACTTAAACTTTTGACAGTTAGGAGAGAAGGAAGAGGAGAAGCTTTTCAGTAGATCAACCTACAACAACATACCCAGTGTATTCCCACAAAGTGGGGTCTGGAGAGAGTAAAGTGTATGCAGTCCATACCACTACTTCATATGAAGTAGAGAGGCCGATTCCGATAGACCCCCGGCTCAGGACAGATAACAGTATAACAAGCAAAAAGCATAAAACTAAACAACAAAATGGGAAAACACACCGCTAGATAATAAAAGAAATAATACACCGACAGAGTAGTACGATAAATTATCTATTCGAAATCGCAAACATCATCAGAACACTACGAACAAGAAACTATAAGCACAGATACAAACAAAACACTCCTCCCTCTATTGCGGGCGCACTCCTACCTACTAACCCTCCACCCTAATTCGTGTCCTCCATGCCTTCCTATCAAGGGTTGTACCGCTCCATGTCATGCCTAATCCCCCCTCCAATATTCTTCGGCCTACCTCTACCCACCTAAAACCATCCATAACCAGCCTCTCATGTCTCCGTACTGGAGCATTCGTGCATCTCCTCATCACATGCCCAAACCGTCGCAACCTCATTTCACGCATCTTGTCTTCCACTAAAGCCTCCCACCTTCCCTCAAATAACCTCATTTTTAACCCTATTTCTCCTGGTAAGTCCAATACATCCATCTCAACATCCTCGTCTCCGCCACCTTCAACTTTTGGATGTGGGATTTCTTAACTGGCCAACACTCCATTCCATACAACATAGCCGGTCAGACTGCCACTTTGTAGAACATAACTTTAAGCTTAGAAGGCACCCTTTTATCACACAAGACTCTCGAAGCGACCCTACACTTCAACCATCCTGCACCAATAGGTGCGTGACATCCGCGTCAATCTCTTCATTTCCATCAATTATAGATCTAAGATACTTGAAACTATCCCTCTTTCGGGTAGCTTGAGAATCCATCTCCACTACCACATCAGCCTCATGCGTTAAATCACTAAACTTACATTCAAAGTACTCTATCTTAGTCCTACTTAACCTAAACCTTTAGGGTCTGTCGCCAAACCTCCAACTTATCATTAACTTCTCCCTAGGTCTTGTCAATTAGTACACAGTCGTCAACAAATAACATACACCAAGGCACCTCCTCTTGAATACGCCGCGTCAAACAACCATCACCAAGGCAAATAAAAAGGGGCTAAGAGACGATCCCTAGTGCAACCCTGTCAAAACAGGAAAGAAAAAGTCCTTTGAATCT
Organism: Capsicum annuum; assembly: GCF_002878395.1. Taxonomy (NCBI): domain Eukaryota; kingdom Viridiplantae; phylum Streptophyta; class Magnoliopsida; order Solanales; family Solanaceae; genus Capsicum; species Capsicum annuum. Next base: position 31,148,972 of record NC_061111.1, read on the forward strand.
CCTCCTACCGTCCTCACACGAGTCTTCGCTTCGTCATACATGTCCTAAATCGACATAGTGTGTGCTATGGTTACACATCTAGCCTCCAAGCACCTCCACATAATCTCCCTGGGACTTTATCATACGCCTTCTCGAGATCAATGAACACCATGTGCAAGCCCTTCTTCCTCTCCTTAAACTGCTCCACTAACCTCCTCACGAGGTGAATCGCCTCAGTAGTCGAGCACTAAACCAAACTAGTTCTTGAGAATAGTCACGGTCCTCCCGGCCTCAACTCTACCACCCTTTTCCAAACCTTCGCAGTATGACTCAGCAACTTGATACCCCTATAGTTATTGCAACTCTGAATATCCCTCTTATTCTTATATAATAGAATCATCGTAGAAATTTAATATTTAGGGAAGGGACTTAGTAGTCAGTACCCAAAGTGATACCAAATGGTATCTAAATAAGAACAAAATAGTCCACAATCTTCGCAAAACAGTCCACACGACAAGACACTAATGAAAACAACAAACACAAACTTAAACGAAAAAGAAGATAGGTAACTTGACACAAAGAGAACACATAATGTAGCAACTAAAGAGTAAATTAAACTCTAAAATCTCTACAAAATACATTAACAAGCACCAAGTTCTTACGATGACCGCCAAGGGAATCAACTCACCTCAAGATCCACTGTTTCCAAGC
>NC_061111.1:31152661-31180525 GCF_002878395.1 Capsicum annuum
GACTATATATAGCCTAGCTTATTACATAGTATAATGGACCAAAATATACTTAATGAAAGGAGAGGTCATGGGTTGTTTCCTTAACATGTGCACACCCCAAAATACCCTTAATGAAGGGTGTTTCTTCAATGCTCCAAAATCATGGGGTCACACTTCAAAACTTGTAGTCTCGAATTGGCATCAAATGTAAGCCCCCACGCAATCTTCCACACGCGGGTTTGTTTAATGGCATGCTCAAAACGGGTCCTCCATGCATGTTCTCGTATCCTCAAGGTGACCAAGTCTTGAGCTTCTATGTGTCGGCCTCTAAAGATGTCATCAAAAGATAAGATGGCCATTTGTCACGTATCACAAAGTCTATAATCATGAAAAGAAAAAAAATGAAGTATGCTTTTCCCGTACAAAACCTGAACCTTCAATTTTGCAAAGATGTGTTTAGCTTGAAATTTCACCAAAATAGTGGCTAGAGAAGGAGTGTTGCTAGAACGGCCATTGAAAAGAAACATAACTTTGCCAAGAATGGTCATCGAAAGGGGCATGTATGCTACAATAATGGTCACTAGAAAGAGGTGTCTAGCTGTTAGAACAATCACGCGGAACTAACGAGGCAAAAAATAGCAAAACATTGGAAAAAAAGAAAACTATCATGATCCAAAATAGGCACGTGATAGCACTTCTCATATCCTTCGTACAAGTAAGCATAGCCTAGCCTAAAAGAACACGAATTAAGGAAATAGAAAATGGAAGTGAAAGAATAGCATAATCCCAAATTTGTATAAACGAGACATAAGTCTCAAAAATACATCCCAGGTCGGTTTGTCACTAGTACAAGCCTCTAATACAGATTCAGATTAAGAATAATCATCTAAAATGTCTTAGATACGAATAAAACATAAGACATAAGTAGAGAGATCCAAGAAGTTTCGAAGTCAATCAACCACTACCTTTATTTCTGCGACGCCAATACTAAAAATAATACAATCTACGATCTACTGCTCGAACCAATACCTGCACAAGGTGCAGAAAACAAGAAAAAGGAAAGAGAAGCAACGGTGAGTACGAAGCCACGTGTACTCGGCAAGTATCATCGATAACCAACCCTAATCCAAAGTGATGGCGAGAACCACCACCCCAACTACCCAAGGTTTCCCAAACCATCTCTAACCCGTCAGATTATAGTACCTTTATCCTGTCAGGGTGACCAAACACAACGTTAAATAGATGTAGCAAAGACAGGGTAGACACATTAATTTAGCTGAGTCAACGCTATTTATTTTATATTCAACAATAAGGGAAGTCATTTATGAAGAAGACTCACTGATACGATATAACAGGCTTAAGCAATTATAACCAACCAATCCTTTGGGATAACAGACATATAAAAGAGTGTTTCTCATGCCACCAAAAGGTGTCACATAACTATATCTCCAATCAAGCCACAGCCATACCCCGCGTCTCTTAATATCTCAACCTTCTAATCACTATAAGATGTTATAAGACAATGTAATGAAGTAAAATGAATTCTCAAACACTATATTACAAACAAGGCTCTGTCACGATAATATAGTACAAGAACAAATACTAACAAAGTATCATACTAGGGAAGGTAATGCAATGCAAATGATGCAACGCAATGTAGTGATGATGGTGAATGTTTGAAAGTTATTGCATAACTTTTTGTATACACCTACCGAGCCTCACTGCTTCCAAGATAGGACCCATGAGGTTCGCAACCCATATACTTTCCATAATCTCAATCGACCTCTCCAGCTAGTGTTCACGGATCAAGGTTACCACAATATCTCATAAAATGTCTCAATCACCCTTGCCAACAAATGATCTCGGCCAAGGGTTTTATAGAAATTAACATTTGCCTTCGAATGGGGAAACCCTTAGTGGTATCAATCTCATGAACATGTATGAATGATATGAAGATATAATGCTCACATCCAAATCAGTGTGAAGATATGAATCAATTCAATACAAGTGTAAGTGAGCTCAGAATCAACTCCATATGATAATGTTCCATGATGTAAGCCATCATAGGGTATCACTGGTATAAATAGTCATGCATGACATCAATAATTTCATTTAAAGTCCCTCATTCGAGTATCATCAATATAATAAAGGCAATTTAATGCACTAACGTGGTCTATGATAACAAATCAAGCTCTTAGTCGGCGACACAATAACAAATATGACAATTAGATATACAATCATAGCCAACAATATCAACTCAAGCCCCCACTCGGGTATCACTACAATATATACTCTCCAAATCAGAAATAATATGCACATAAGCCTCCACTCAGACAAACGATAATAAATAATTTCTCAAGTCAACAATAATGTTCACATAAGCCCCCACATGGCAACACGAAATTAACAACAATCCGAATAACAATATATCGCGGAACTATCCAACCTAGCTTGTCCCATACAATAAGTCTTATCCACTATTACAAAACCATTTATACTTATTCTCTAAAGCTTGATTATTCCATCACTAACCATAATAGCATAATTATTTCCTAAGGGTCATTAATCTCCGATTATCACAATAAAGTTAGCTAAACAAGATTTAAGCCCTAAAATAGGCATCCAATATTAATTATTCAAGATCACTTAATTATCTATATACATTCTACTCTAAGGATATTTACAAGCAGTAATACTAACTAAGAAAGACAACTATTTAACTACAATCCACCAGAAGACTCTAGTACCCGTAGAAATGCTCGTCATTTCACTTAAGCGGGACCCCCAATCCTAGGCAAAGTCCCAAAATACAACTACAACCAAGCAAATAACACATAACTCCTCAGAGAAAGTCAAGGTACATCTGAACTTGCCTTAAATGAAGATCTGTAAGTCCAAACGCCGTCCAAAGCCTCAACTGGAAGCTTGACTCCCTCGAATCAACACCAAACACGTCCAATCTAATCAACTATGGCATCTACAAGTCAAAAGAAAGCTAATGATACCCATATTGATCCTATTTAAGATGAGTCCGAAACAGGTTCGAAAAATAGGTTCAAAAATAAAAGGGGTAAAACTGAAAATTTCTTTTAGAAATACATTCCTCAAGGTTATAGAAATTTACAACTGAAAACCATACAAAAACGCGTTGAAACGAGGTTAAAATCAATGAAAAATCATTTTTAAGCTTTATCGACAAAAATCCCAAAAATCTATGTTTAAAATCAAAGGATTTTGAAGTTGGATTAGTAAAGAAATCATTGGAAAAAAAGGGAACAAAGGTTTAGAAACTTACCACGGAAAAAATCTCAAAAACCCTTTTGAAACCACCTTAATCCGAGCTCTAGAAGTTCGGAAATGGACGAAAATCGCAAGAAAGAGATATTTATAACACACCAGCAATGGTCGCTAAAGCAATCAACGCTTAAGCGGCGAAATGGTTGCTTAAGCGATAGGCTTCAGCTGGTCAACCTTCGTTTAAGCTATCTAAAGTTGCTTAAGCGGCTACCACTAAAGTGACGTTAAAATGCTAAAGCGGTCTCTAGACGCTTAAGCGGCTACACCGGTTGAAAATGAAAAAGAAACCATTCGTACTCTCATAACTCAAGTTGGATAACTTTCAAACAGTTCAAAGGAAAATCTTTCTGCAATTTCATTTATTGAGCGGTCTTTCCTCCGAAAATCCAAATTGAAAAGTGAAAAACATTCCTAGTTGCAGTAATGTTGATTATTTATTCGGTGTTGAAGACATTCGGAATTTTATCTCTGATGACACTTTTGTAGTTAGTGATAGGAATGGAGACAGTTATTCTATCTATTTTGATATTAAAAATCAGATTTTTGAGATTGACAACGATCAATACAACAGGCATTAGCAATTCACTAAGTCCAAATGGACTCTGACCGGGTGCTCGGGACAAAAATACAACAACAACAACAACAACAAATCCAGTGTATTCCCACCTAGTGGGGTCTGGGGGGGTAAGATGTACGCAGTCCATACCTCTACCTCTGATGAAGTAGAAAGGTTGTTTCCGATAGACCCCCGGCTCAAGGCACGAGATACCACACAAACACATAGTAAAGCACAGAAGCAGATTACATAACATAAATACGGCACCCATAAGTAATATAAAACAGAGGAAAGCAGAGGAAAGCACACAGATTCGTAATAAAACATGGAACACGGAACACGGAATCATAACAAGAATAAAACCCCCACCAAGTAATTCCCTACACTAGCGACCCAAACTGGACCTAATCCTCTACCGAAATTCGCGCCCTCCAGACCTTCCTATCTAGGGCCATGTCCTCGGTGAGCTGTAACTGTTCCATGTCCCGCCTAATCACCTCACCCCAGTACTTCTTCGGCCTACCCCTACCCCGCCTAAAATCATCCAATGCTAGCCTCTCACACCTACGGACCGGGGCATCCATGCCCCTCCTCTTCACGTGTCCGAACCATCTCAATCGTGCTTCCCGCAGCTTGCACTCCACTGAAGTCACACCAACCTTCTCCCGGATAGTCTCATTCCGAACTCTATCCCCTCTAGTCAGTCCACACATCCAGCGCAACATCCGCATTTCTGCCACCTTCATTTTTTGGATGTGGGAGTTCTTAACTGGCCAACACTCCGCTCAATACAACAAGGCCGGACGGACTACCACCCTGTAGAATTTGCCTTTAAGCTTGGGCGGCACCTTCTTATCACACAGCAACCCCGACGCGAGTTTCCACTTCATCCATCCCGCCCCAATACGGTGCGAGACATCCTCGTCAATCTCACCGTTACTCTGGATCACGGACCCAAGATACTTGAACTTATCCCTCTTACATACCTCCTGTGCTTCCAGCTTCACTACTACCTCATTCTCCCGCCTCACGTCATTAAACTTGCATTCCACATACTCTGTCTTGCGTCTGCTCACCCTGAACCCTTTAGACTCAAGAGTTTGCCTCCACACCTCTAATTTGTCATTCACACCCCCTCGAGTCTCATCTATCAGAACTACATCGTCTGCAAAAAGCATATACCACGGCACCTCCCCTTGAATGCGCCGCGTCAACACATCCATCACCAACGCAAACAAAAAAGGACTAAGAGTAGATCCCTGATGCAATCCTGTCAGGACAGTGAAATGCTCTGAGTCCCCTCCCGCCGTCCTCACCTGGGTTTTCGCTCCATCATACATATCCTTAATTACTCTGGTATATGCCAGCGGTACTCCACTCACCTCCAAGCATCTCCAAAGCACCTCCCTGGGGACTTTGTCGTATGCCTTCTCCAGGTCGATAAACACCATGTGTAGATCCTTCTTCCTCTCCCTATACTGCTCCACCAACCTCCGCACCAGGTGGATTGCCTCCGTCGTCGAGCGGCCGGGCATAAATCCGAACTGGTTTTCCGAAATAGACACTATCCGTCTCAGCCTCACCTCAACTACTCTCTCCCAGATCTTCATAGAGTGAATAACTTAATCCCCCTATAGTTATTGCAACTCTGAATGTCCCCCTTATTCTTATAGAGAGGGACCATGGTACTCCACCTCCACGCCTCGGGCATCTTTGCCGTCCTGAAGATTTCATTAAACAATCCAGTCAACCACCTTACACCAGCCTCTCCAACGAACTTCCAAAACTCCACCGGTATCTCATCCGGCCCCGTCGCCCTACCCCTTCGCATCCTGCGGACAGCCTGTCTAACCTCTTCTACCTTAAAACGTCTGCAATAGCTAAAATCCCGACACTCCTCTGAGTGCTCCAGTTCCCCTAACACAATAGCTCTATCCCCTTCGTCATTCAAGAGCCTTTGAAAATACGACTGCCATCTCTTCTTAATGTGGCCGTCCTCCACCAACACTCTACTGTCCTCCCCCTTAATGCACCTCACCTGATCGAGGTCACAACCCTTCCTCTCCCTAGCCTTAGCGAGTCTAAACAACTTTTTCTCCCCTCCTTTCTCCTGTAACCCTGCATACAAGCTCTCAAAAGCGGCCGTCTTAGCTGCCGTGACTGCTGACTTTGCCTCCTTCCTCGCTAGCTTGTACTCTTTCCTGTTTACCCGCTTCTCCTCTTCGTCCTTACTTTCCACCAACTTAGCATACGCCCCTTTCTTAGTCCCCACTTTCTTCTCCACCTCTTCATTCCACCACCAATCCCCCCGATGGTGCCCGGCCCGGCCCCTAGAAACACCCAACACCTCACTTGCATTCTCCCTGATGCACCTTGCCGCCCTGTCCCACATACTATCCACGTCCCCCCTACACTCCCACACCCCCATTCCCGCCAACCTCTCCCCTATCTCCCACGCATTCACTGGCGTCAGGCCGCCCCACTTAATTCTCGGTCTACACTCCTTAGTCCTCCTCTTTCTATTCTTCTTTAAACCCAAATCCATAACCAAGAGCCTATGCTGGGTCGAAAGATTCTCACTCGGGATGACTTTACGGTCCTTACACAACGCCCTATCCCCTTTCCTAAGCAACAAAAAGTCAATTTGAGTCCTGGCTACCGCGCTTCGAAAGGTGATTAGGTGCTCGTCCTTCTTCGGGACAAAAATAAATCAATAATTCTACTAGGCTAATTTTCAACGTTTTGGACTCAATTGCAACGTCGGATTTTCTTAAAAGGATTGTTATCAACAAATTAGGCCCCCCCGGATCCTTTTAGGCCAAATTTAACTAGTTTTCGGATGGAGGATTGAAATGCAAAAATAAACGTTCCGAACCTGAACCAACGCCGCTACTAACTCAAATTCGACATTCCGGTTCTAATGGAACTGTCAGAATCATCATTCGAGGCTCGGATGACAAAATGTTGACCGAAGTCAAACTAATCCCTTTAAGGATGTTCAAAACCACAAATTCATTTAAACACTTTCGGACGCATCGGGAACCATGCCGACCATCCCACAACCTGAAATGAGACAAAGCAACCACAAGGAAAGGTAAAATGGTCAAAACACAGAAATTTCTAAATTTCAATACAATGGTCATTACGAAAACCTTCGTCAGGCAGGTGACACAAGGCCACCCTGCATTAGAGAAAAGTTACTTAAATCTCTGTCAAGATTATAGGGGCTGTGGTACCATGTGATAGGAGAAACCTCTCTGTGAAATTAGTTTGAGGAACAGTGCACAAAAACAACTCCTCATTTAGGAGTCTTAGGTTATGTACAATATGTTAAATTAATATTCTCTTTAACAAACATGGTAAGTAAATACAAAATATTCTATGGTATTCTTGTGAATATAATAAAATACCCTCCGAAATTCTCCTAGTCAAGCTCACTGGATCATGAGTTCTATGGACTAGCATCAGAGTTCTCCTTACTGTCGACATATAATTGCCCGGTGCTACTTGCTTATTCTCCAGTTGGCCTGCAATTTGATTCGATTTGCCTGTCTTCTCTTTTCAGCAAAATAAACAAATTCTAATTGATGCTGTTGTCCATGCGGTGAATGAGGACTATGCTGAGATGGCAAATGATTTTACCAGGCTGGGATTCCTAGCTAGTGGAACTGATGTTGCCCCCATTGTTCCAGCATTAGAAGCAATATGGCAGAACTCTCTTGAAAAAGGACTTGCTGACTTTAATTTCAGAAGTGTTACAGGTACCTTGAATAACTCGTTTTGTTCCTGTTAATTGCACCCTGCTCCCAACATAGTAAATTTGTGCTTTTCTCTGTGAATAACCTTATTTGATAACTATGCCCTTTGAAGTTGGTACTAGTAGATATGTGAAACTAAGAAGCTGCAAACAATAGACATTGTAATGCCCTAAACAACAAGCTCTCATCATTCAGACCCTTACGACACCTAAAATTTGCAGCACACTTTGTTGCACCAAGAGAGAGATTAAGCCATGGTTGTCTTTTGTGATGTCTTCCTTCTTTTGGTATTGTCTATTTTAAAAATGATGACCTACTACTTTGAGCTGAGTATTTCTAAAGTAAAACAGTTCATGCTTTGGCTGGTGCACGCTTTTACTGGATTAGCAACTTTGATAGGGAAGAGATTCGATGCCATACAGCATCTTGACCTGGGGTATGGCCTGAAATATTGTACTTGTAGCTTCACTTATGAACACTGCAGTTTTTAGAGATGAGAAGGTCTTTTGACTGGAAATTGAGCTGTAACCTTCCCCCATTGTCTAATTCATGTGATGCAAGATGTATATTATACTCTTCTGCTGTTGCTGATCAAGATGTTGACTGAGAAACATTATGGAGTCAGGTGTGTTTGGTAATTGGAAAATTCCATGAAGATGTCATTTTGTAGTGGTGGTTTACTGGAAAAGGAAATACTTAGGAAAACGGGAAAGGTGACTTCCTTCACGTATAGGTGGAAGTAATTTTTCCTCGAGAATAATCCAATTCTTGATCCACGTCTAACCAACTCTTTTTATATCATTATCAATCTTCAGTACTCGATAAAACACTATCCAACTTAGATTATTATCAATGTTTAATGAATACAGTTTTACAAAAAAAAAAATTAACTCACCAAGCAAACCTGAAAATAAGCGAGGAAACCACTTAATTTGCTAAATTCCTTATAAACCAAACACTTTTACTTTATAGGTTTAAGGAAATTAGATATCGCGAGAAATACAGCTCTGAGAGGTTGCTATTTTTATCATCTGATTCAATAGAAACCTTCTACTCCGTCTGTTTTAATTTGTTTGTTTAATTTGTTTGTCTAGTTTTGATCTGAGTTTAAGGAAGTAAAGAAGACTTGTGAATCTTGTGGTCTAAAACTAAAGATATATCAAATGTATCAAAATATCCTTTAATCTTGTGGCCTTAAACATGCCATGTGGAAAGTTGAAACAAAAGAGTTGCCAAAATAAAAGAAAGTGACATTCTTTTTGAAAATAATTAAAAAGGAAAGTAGGGCCATTGAAATGGAGGGAGTAATACATATGAACAATTCTCTGACATATGTGAAGATTGCTGTGACAGTGACTTTGCAGATTGTTATGGTTACTAATCTGTTTTGCTCAGTCAGAAACAAGCATTATTGAACTTATCATAGAGATTGACCAATAAGGAAAAGTGAAAAATTTTGTTAGCAGGCTTGAGGTTGGTTCTGGTTGCAAAACCACGTAATATCGGTTAAACTTATAATTATGGTATACTTGTTTACATGCTTAATGTGTTTAAAATTGGTTGTGAATGATTCGGAATGCTGCCTTTGCTCTGTTGATTTACTCATTTTGTCTCTTCCCTTATTCTTTATTTTTTAATAATTGTGGTGCCCTGGCCAGCTTTCGTGCACCTCAACTACATCCACGGGATACCTGCCACCTCCAACCAACGACAAATACCAAGTAACTTTGTCCACCAAAGCTAAGACAGATGGGAAGAATCGCCTAGTGTTTTTTCTTTGCCACGGCTGGGATTTGAACTTGAGACCTCGGGTTCCAACCCACTTCATTGACCACTAAGCCATACCCTGGGAGCTATCTATTCCCTTATTCTTGGCGTTCTACCTTATTTTCATCATCTATGATATCTTCAACTACTAAAGTTTCTGAACCAAAACCTTCTTTTTAATTGATAAAACTACAGAATTTATATATTCAACTTGAAAGTTGTAGATGTATTCTGTCACTATTCCAGCCACAGAGCTTCTCTTGCATCACTTCCATACCTAGGAGCTTGATTGAGTTGAATCTAGGGACATTCAGATCCCTACATTGCTCTATTGACAAGTTAAGCAAAAGTTATTGATGTAGAGATTAGTAATATATGGATAAGTAATACAGGGATTAGTAATGCAAGTATTATTTCGTGTTGAATATCTAGTTTGATGTAGCACAAATTAGCATATAATATATAATTAAAAATATTTGAATACTTTTTAAACAATATAGAATTTTTCTTAATAAGGATTAGTTTTTTGTCAATTTAGTATTTTGTCCTTGGTTTGTGTTGTATGGTACGATTGGGTGGGGGCCCTATGTCTTATGTCTTAGTCCCTATTTTCTTTTTTCGTATCGCTCTTATTTTCGCGTATTTCGTATTTCTCTGATTTCCAATTTACTATTTCTTATTCCTGATTTTATTATGTCATCCATCCACTTGTTACTATCCTTTAGCTTGAGCCGGGGGTCTATCGGAAACAGCCTCTCTACTTCTTCGGAGGTAGCGGTATGATCTGCGTACATCTTACCCTCCCCAGACCCCACTTGATGGGAATACACAGGGTTTGTTGTTGTTGTTGTTGTAGTATTTTTAATCCGCATATTACTAATACCCACATTCTTATTTCACATTTATCTCGCATAAAATATTACATTGATCCCGCATAACTTGTGCATGCAATATTTATAAGGATAAGAAAAAGGAGTAACCGAATATTGTATAGCTTAATGCTGATTTCTATGTGGATTGTGGAGATTAAATCTCCTCAAACCCAAACCAAACATTTGTATAACTTAGTGCTGATTTTAATGTGGATATTATATATCCTAAAACCCAAACCCAACCCAAATTATTTTATGAAATACGCAAAGTGATTTGCTAAGTATCTTATTTGTCTAACTACAACTGGCTACATGGGGGCCTATGTTGTTAACCTAATGTGAGTTCAGGAAGTCCTTGTGATGATTTAAAAAAATGTCTTCACTGTTATCTGGTTCTTATGGTTGGCATTTGTGACGATTAGTTCCTCTAATTAAGACTGCACAAGTAATTGTTTACGCTTCGTTGTTTGAAGACACCTGGATTTATCAATTGAGATCTATGATGCAAATGCTACCAGAGAAAGTTCAATTTGTTTTTTAACAGTATATATAATATTCTCACTGCAGGAAAATTCAATCAACTAGTTTACAACTATCCTATTCGAATACCAGAAAGGTTTTCTCTTGTCATTCGTTCTCTATTGACTCAAGAAGGCATTTGTTTGTCCCTGGAGCCAGGTTTCAAGTTTCTAGAGGTAAAACATCTAGCCTTTTGGCTGAAACTTTTGAAAAAACTGTAAGTTCCTATTTTGTCCTCATTAATAAGCCATCTAGTAATGCTGTTGGTACGAAAACCAGAGATATTTCTCCGCTAAACATTTGAATAAAATTTAACATGTTGATCCACAGGCATTAATTTTGACAACAAAAAAGAAATCTAGACCTGCATGGAAAAGATTTTGAAGTTTGGTATCACTCTAGACTAAAGTAGACCTTTAGCTCATACTCATGTCCTCCTTTTTATTTTTAGTTTTGATGAAGTAAGAAGTGTATTAATAACAAAGCATCCAGGGGATGCAAGATTTATGGAAATAGGAAGAGTCAACTCTAGAAAGGGCAAAAACAAAACCTATCATAATACACGTGAGCTGACAAAAGCTCATACTCGTGGCCCCTTGAAAGTTCTAATGAAGCACATTCTGTAATCTCTACTCTGCTTTTTAAGTAATGTAGCAATTAAGGCTACAGGCAAATGCAAATAAGCGATCAATCATTAGGCTGTTTTGATTTTAGGTGTACACCTATTTTGTCACAACACTTCAAATAATATAGGGCATTCTACTGGAAATATTCAATTCTAGTAATAGTACTCTTTATGCATGCAATTTTGCGTACTTTTTTTCTTATGTTTATGCTATTGATAATCATGAGCATCAAATCAGGTGGCATATCCTTATGTGGCAAAGCGTCTCCTAACAGACCCTAACCCAGCTTTACGGGAACGCCTTATACAGGTTGGTTAATGATCTCTTTTTTTTATCATGCTTTATGAAGAGCATTGTATTTTTCTATTTAACCTCTTATTCGACCTTTCTTAAACTTTTTATTGATGTTGGATTTGGATTATTGTGTCGTCATACAAGATATTTTTATATATTGCTCATTTTACTCTTTAGCTAATGTAAAATTAGGCCTCGGATAGTTCTATAACTTATTTAAAAGGTAACTAAATAATGGACGCAAAGAGTTGCATGAGTAAATGACGTCATTCTGAGACATCCCTAAACAATGGTATGTCCAGTTCTATGGCTTATCTGACTTGACTTGTTTGTGGACCATGGTGCAGCAGTTATGATATACTTAATTTTTGATATTTATGGCTGACGTCTTAACCTTTTCTGGAAATGCAGTGTCGAATACAACTATATGGTGTAACGATTAAAATTACTGTAGTTAAGTCGAGGATAGTTGCAACATGTGTTCTATATGGTAATTCAATAAGTTTATGAGAATTGTAATCCAGAGGCAGCCAATAGGAAGTATTGGTAGAAATGGGACCAAACTGGATGGACGTAGAGTTTATCTTGGAGAAAATGGACCCAATCAGCTTCAGATAATCCTTGCTTTTGCAGCTAGCATTATTTCTGATGGATCAGATCAGATTGAAGTTTAACTGCAGATCTCCTGATAGCTACTTATGGCTTATCCAGCTCAACAACCTAAATTATTTCTATAGTGAGAGAGTGGTTAACCTGTTAAACCATATTATTTCAGTGACTTTTTGACCATAAATTGGGAAGTCATTGGAGTAACTTTTCTGTGATAGTTGGCAGCCTTTTTCTGTAGTACTATGAGTGGTTGGATGATGGTTGATTAACAATAGGCAGCAGCTCGTTGAGGCTTTTTGCCTTGCTAGGCTTTGTTTCTTCTCTCTTTCAATGATTTGCCGAGAACAAACTAAGGTCAGAAAATGAAAAGAAATAACAAAAATTTTCATGGGTAGATTTTGTATTATTTGGGTAGTCCATATCTAGTCCAACTTCAGCCCAAAAATGGACTTTCAAATCGTGTAATAGTTTTTACAACTTGGAACATTGTGATACAGTTTATCCAAAGTTAAGGTGATACTGGTCCTTTGATAACGCTGCTAACAATATATTATGGGGATTTTTTTCTTCAATAGTAGTTGGATTGACAGTTAAATCTAGTGGAACACTTTCTGAAAAAGTGTCTGATTGAGTCCGGGATATTCTTCAACATCAATTAGCATACGTTGAGAAATCTTATTCATTCTGGGTCTGGAGTCAACCTAATCAACATGAATTCATTCATTTGGGTTGGAATTATCCATCCTCCATTAATTCCCCTTCCCCTCCCAACACTTTATAAAAGAACATTAAGGAACAAATACTAAAAGAAAGAAAAACCTGAGGATCCTTGATTAGCTTAAACAAATGGCATTTCTCTGGAAAAGCTTCCTGCGCAAACTACTGATTCTGTTTCTGTGCCTTCTGTCTCTGTTTCACTTGTTAGGTTCTGTTCAAGGATGGTCTCTTCCAGTGGAAAAGACTGGAGAACCTAATATCTCTAGCAAAGGAAAATGTCACAAAACTGAGCAAAAATCCTGCATTCCAAGGGAACAATAGGTACATCCTGGCACTCCCTTCTATACTCTTTTGACAAGTATACCTTTTGCATTATCATTTCCAATGACGTGAAACTTTTCACATTTTCTGGCTTGTTTTGTCAGAGGAACAAGCAAACATTTGAAGAATCAACAGAAATTGGACCTCACTGACACAATCAAGGATGGAGCTCGACTTTTCATAATTGATGAAGGAATTCGCAGGCAGCTTCTTCTTGCTTTGACCGAAGACTCCAAGCTTCACATTCAAGAAGTATGTAATAAATACCTGATAGATAGATAGTTGTCTATTTCAGAAGATGCACAACTCTAATGTGATTCTCTTGCAGGTAGTTGATGTATATAGATTGCTTGAAGACCAGATAGATGTACCTTCAATGGCTTTGGAAGTAGCACAAGGTACACTTCCATTGTTCATAGAGCCTTCCTTCCAGTTACATACTGGTAGATCATACATTTTATAATTTATGATCCATCATGAGCTTTACATATCTTAATTTTTTTCAGACTTACCATCCGTTGCTCGAGATATATTGCTTTCATGGAGTTCCTCTGTATTATCAGACAGATCAGACAGATAATTCCCCTCTCGTGCATCCTCGACCAATGATATTTCAATTTGTTATCATGATGTAAAGTTTGAGCTCTCCCTCTCCCCTCTTTTCCCCTCCCTTCTTTCCCTTTATTTCTTCTGCTCTTGATCGCATTTTTCCCATTGTAAAGTTTTGGGTAAATATACTTGTATAGTATAGGGGAAGCAGTAAAGAGATGAAAGTCGTGTAAATGAGAAATTCATGTCGACAACACATTTTTCACGGACGCAACAAACCTATCAAAAAGATAGCATCATGTATAGCAGTGATTATTGTACAGTTCTTGTTTGCTGAAACATATTCCCCTGAACATACAATTGGTTTGACATTCAGAAACCAAGCCCCTATTGTTCTTGATTTTATTTTGTCTGAAATGCCCATTGCAATGTCAAGCATTTAGCAGGATCCTGTTATCTGATAATCCAACACACAGACATAGAGCCGAACCCCCTTGTCACTACTGTTGTGCATCTCATAAGCCTTTTGGCTTGTATAAACTTGTATTTTGCAAACTTGGTGTCTGTAGATATTTTGGATTGGGTGTCAAAGGAGTGGTATGTTGTAAGTGTTATTTTTGTAAGATAAATGTTACTCCATATATACAGTAATATACTTCTGTAGTAGTCAATATGTAATATATTTCCTACATGAAAGGAACCAAAAATACACATTTTTCTTAATTGAAGGTTGAGTGTATTGTGTCACGTCACAAAGACTGTAAATCTTGGAAAATCAGCGATAAACAGTTGGGAGGAATGGATGAAAGAAGACAAGCCGGCCGGAAGTAGTATTTGGCAGAAAGAAGGCTGTTAGCGTCATCTATGATTCTTGCTTTACAAGTTCCAAAAGTTTCAGATAGTCACCTCAATGGCACAGTGATGAAGCTGCAGTGCATTTCCACTGCCTCATTCATGACCCATCTAGCATCTTGCTCTTTTACCCCATTAGAGACAATTGCATACATACAAGATGTTCGATCGGCAAAGGGGCTGGTTTAGGCATTGGACCAGTCTGGTTGGATCTGCCACACCTTTTATTCACTGGGTTCGTGAAGTAGTACGTGAAGTAAACGACTAGTTAGGACCTCTAGGGTCGTTTAATAGCCGATAGCCGATTGAAATTATGCAGGTACTAGTTATTCCTTCAAAACTTGTATTAGTTATGCAGACTGCAAGTTTTTAAATTGCAAAGTGAACGTCGTACTAACTTTATACATGAGTAACTTATTTCCTAATTAGCTCCAAAACTTGTATAACTTAGTATAATTTAAGGTGTGTGTACATAAGTTATCTTTTTACTAGCTACGAAACAACCCCTTAGTGCTCAAGTTTAACTCTTTGGAACTGTAAAGTGAAAAATAAGTAGCATAACTTCAGGGAATCGATCATTGCTCAAATTTAATTCATAACCACCCCAATGTATAAATTATCATAACATCCCTTTAATATTATAATTGTTGCATAACTAGTACGCGAATAGAATGATCCTCTGGAAAACTCATTGCTCAAGTTTAAGTAATCTTGAAACTCAGAAGAAATCTTGAAAAAAAAAATTACGTAACATTAGTTTGAGGGATTTATTGCTTGGGTGTAATTTATTTTATAACTGTCAAATGGAAATTTGAAAACTAAGCTGCATAGCTCAACATTTAATAAATACACGTGCGACAAACATTGAATTCAAAGTATTGCCTTACTCTGTACCACATCTTCAATAATATGAATACAAAAAATTGGGGACGTACTATTATGGAAAATTATAACTATAGGTGAACTAGGTATTTTTATTACTATTAAATTCATGAGAATCTGTCTGACTGTTACAGCTTCCACAGCTAACAAAGTAACTGTAGTTTCTTCTATTTTCGTTTTACGCAGTTCCCTGGTAAATTAGGGAAATATTAAGTCCCAATTCCCATCCTACATCCCTAACTTGTGCCTGATAACAACGAAGTCTGGACCCTGTGCAGTCAAAGATTCATTGAGCTACCACTAGCAAGTATAATACTACTCCACTATTTACAACCACCTAGATTCATCATTACTAGGTAGATTTAACTACCTTCTAGATTAGTTAATGGAATAAATGAAAATTGCTCATATATAATTTCTACCGGGGAGTTATAAAATTGAATGTATATATTTGCTTGTATACGAAATGCTATAAATATGCCAGTGAATACAAAGAAATTCTAGAGGCTTTCTTCTGCGACAAGGTTCAAACCCGTGACCTTGAGCCTAGTGTGTTGCGCTCACCAAAACCGTTGGAGCTACAAGGCAAATTGAAGCTTGATTTCCACTACACCACTTCAGTGCTAAAATGCAGGAGAAGCAGCGACTTCTACTGAAATGATGCAACCATATCTTTGAAGTGAACGAGGAGGTCGTCAATTGTCATGACTTGATGATCAGGTTTGTCTCTCACTCGAACACTCACCTATAATCATTCACATGTACAAGACCAGATTTTTCAGCAAAAATAGAAGTAAAAGTTGACTACAAGAAAATCATATGGAGGAAAATGCATGAACCCAGGATATAGAAATGCAGGCTGTGAGGATAAGGTCGGGGGAAAATAAGATACCTGCCCACTAGTGGCTTCAGCCTCTCCAACAACCAGAATATAGTTATACTGTGCCACTTGAGCCTCTCGTACCTGCATATACATTAGCACAAGCAGTCATTTTACAGTCCAATAATTAATTTGTCTGGTAGCTTTCTGAAGCCAGCTGTTGCTTAACTAATTCAAGAAAATGGCAGTCCTATTTTAATTTGAGAAATAGACTGACGTTCTCTTGAATTTGTTGAGCAGCATCGGCTTCAAGAGAACGGAAACATTTGCAAATCCTTTTGTATGCTGGTGAATAGTCACCAAAGTAGGTAACCACAATTGACATACAAAACCATATTGGTTACAATTATAAGGATCTAATCTTTATCTCATGGACTAAATGGTCAAATGACCTAAACTATGTCACTGCAAAAAGGAGTTTTTCACATAGATATAGGTTACATCATCTTCAATGGAAAAAATTGATAGAATGTGTCCATTGCAAAACTGAACATAAATTTTAAGGGCATTATGACCAAGTATATAATCATAATAGCGCAGACTGGTGAACGAGAGGTTTAGTGACATAACTGGTTGATTTTGCCAAATCTTTTTTTTGGGATAACCGTGGTATCCGGGCCAGCTTGTGCGCACCTCGACTAATTCCACGAGATACCTGCCACCTCCCACCAGCAACAGGTACCAGGTAACTTTGTCTACCAATACTAGAACAAATGGGAAGAAATCACCTAGTGTTTGTCTATGTTGGAACTCACGGTGTTCAACCCAACTTCATTGAACTACTAGACGACATCCTTGGGTGCTGACTTTGCCAGAACTCATGGAGTAACTATTACTAATGGGCCCTTATTTCCTTCTGTAAAATAAACTTCCCCAGAAAACAGAGAAATTCAATGTAGACCTAAATATTACTGTCAACTAATAATGAGATCATATATGAAAACTGCTAGTGACCCTCGAAAAGCAAACAAATCATGCATTTTACATGATAAATTACGATAGAAACTAACCTTTTTCTGGATTGTCCTGTCACTTGTATCAACATCAACATAATAACCAGCATCATGTATCCGCTCCCGGAGCTGAATAATATACGAGCAGCAGGTTAAAACAACTTCATAATGGATCAGGTACACACAAGAAATTATTCACGAAACATATTTGTTATTTATGTTTTATCAATCAGCAAGTTGACTTTTTTATATTGTATGTCCCTTTTTTGCCTTGACGTACCCCCTACCGCAAGACTTTTTATATTGTATGTCCCTTTTTTGGCCTTGTTAAAAGAATATATGTGCCTTTCAGGATACAAATACAGCGATTATGACTTATTGGGGTTCCAACAGTACTAAACAACATAAAACTCTTTTATCAACTGTCCAGCTTCCCCACCCAGACATCTTCCATAGTTACATGTATGCGGGTTCTACCAACTTCGTGATTCAAAGCACTTCACAATCACTCTTGATGCCTTTTTTTCCTCAAAATCAGAAACTCTGATTTACAGCACTTCAAAATCATGCTTCATGCATGTGTCCAATGGTGTAATTGCAGATGCCAATACAAAATCCTATATGGTATCCCCCCCACCCCCCACCCCTTCAAAATCTATCTGTACAAGCATGTTACCGTGTTTGAGAAACTAATTACATCCAGCCTACTTATTAGCGAACAAATTGAAGTTTAAATCTTCAGGTATCAACAACAAACTTCTCTTCCTGTACTTTTGTTGTGCCTGCTTGTTACTTCTAATTAATAAAACAGCTTACCTAGTCCAAAAAAGTATCAACAAACTAACTTACTTTAAAGAACGAATAGAAACAACGAAAAAAAAACAACTCCTAACTACCTTGAGTACCCTTTGAGTAGAATAAAAAGAAGAGAAAAATGTAGACATACCCAACATTAATAATATTACACCAGAATAAAAATATCTAAGGAATACAATCCAATCAGATGCAAAGAAAAGATTTAGAGAAAGCAAAGTCTTCTAGTAGTTAAACCATTAATACATCAATAGGATGAAGTATGTAAATGTAACCAACCTTAAGTGCATATGACTGAGACTTGTCGGAAACAGGACAGACCATTGCTTGACGTGGACTAAGCCAGAAAGGCCATTTTCCCTTGAAATGCTCCAAAAGAATAGCGAACATACGCTCAACTGATCCGAGGATCGCTCTATGTATCATAACTGGTCTCTCTCTCTTACTTTCATCTTCTGCTGAGTATGATAGGTTGAAACGTTGAGGGAGTTGGAAATCAAGCTGAAAAAACAGCATTCAGATGATACTTCCCACATGGTACAAAAGAACATGCAGAGAAACTACAAAGGTGAAGAATGATATTGTCTGTGGAAATGGACCAAGGAGAATAAGAACAAATATGACCTGCAGTGTCGCACACTGGAATTTCCTCTTCATTGCATCAGAAACACTTATGTCAATTTTTGGGCCATAAAATGCTCCATCTCCTTCATTGATCTAATCAAATGGGATTCTTTAAGTAAAGGGCAATATTAAAGCAATTAAGAAAAAGAAATAACCAAAAAAGCACTGATACAAACGGGACTACCTCAATTTTCCATATATAAACAGGAAAATAGCTAGAGGAACAACCCCAAACCCTCACTTTCTCTGTCAGGTAATCCAAAAAAGGTACTCCCTCCATCTCATCTATATGACAACATTTTATTGAGCAAGGAGTCTAAGATCTTACATTAAATAGTATTAAAGTAAAGATAAGTCAAATTACAACAACAACAACAAACCCAGTGTATTCCCACATAGTGGGGTCTGGGGAGGGTAAGATGTACGCAGTCCATACCACTACCTCCGAAGAAGTAGCAAGGTTGTTTCCGATAGACCCTCGGCTCAAGACACGACATAATAACCAAATCCGTAATAAAGCACGGAAGATGAGAAGACATAAATACGCCACCCACAATGAATAATAAACAAATAATAGTAAACAAATTCATAATAAAGCATGCAACAAGGTGGCATAACAAGAATAATACACCCACCAAGTAAAGCCCTACCCCAACGACCCCAAACTGGTACTAGCCTTCTATCCTAATTCGCGTCCTCTAGATCTTCCTATCTAGGGTCATATCTTCAGTAAGTTGTAACTGTTCCATGTCCCGCCTAATTACCTCTCTCCAGTATTTCTTCGGCCTACCCCTACCCCGCCTGAAGCCATCCAACGCAAGCCTTTCACACCTACGAACCGGGGCGTCCGTGCCCCTCCTCATCACGTGCCCGAACCATCTCAATCGAACTTCCAGCATCTTGTCCTCCACCGAAGCCACTCCAACTTTTTCCCGAATGGTCTCATTCCGAACTCTATCACCCCTAGTAAGCCCACACATCCAACGCAACATCCGCATTTCCGCCACCTTTAATTTTTGAATGTGAGAGTTTTTGACTGGCCAACACTCCGCTCCATACAACATGACCGGACGGACTGCCACCCTATAGAATTTGCCTTTAAGCTTGGGCGGCACCTTTTTATCACACAAGACCCCCGAAGCGAGCTTTCACTTCATCCATCCCCCTGAATCAAGGACCCGAGATACTTGAAACTATCCCTCTTACACACCTCCTGGGAATCCAACCTTACTACCACCTCGTTCTCCTGCCTCATGTCATTAAACTTACATTCCTTGCTCCTACTCAACCTGAACCCCTTAGACTCAAGGTTCTGTCTTCACAACTCTAGTTTATCATTCACACACCCCGCGTCTCATCAATCAAAACTACATCATCTGCAAAAAGCATACACCAAGGCACCTCTCCTTGAATACGCCGGGTCAACACATCCATCACCAAAGCAAACAAAAATGGGCTAAGAGTAGATCCCTGATGCAACCCTGTCAAGATGGAGAAATGCTCTGAATCTCCTCACGCCGTCCTAACCCAAGTCTTAGCTCCATCATATATGTCCTTGATTGCTCTGATATACGCCACCGGGACCTCACTCCCCTCCAAGCATCTCCAAAGAACCTCCCTAGGGACTTTGTCATACGCCTTCTCCAAGTCGATAAACACCATGTGCAGGTCCTTCCTTTCCCTATACTGTTCCACCAGTCTCCGCACCAAGTGAATTGCCTCCGTCGTAGAGTGCCCAAGCATAAATCCAAACTGATTCTCTGAGATAGTCACTAACCTCCTCAACCTAAACTCGACCACTCTCTCCCAAATCTTCATAGTGTGGCTCAATAACTTAATACCCCTATAGTTGTTGCAACTCTGAATGTCACCCTTGTTCTAATATAGAGGGATCATAGTACTCCATCTCCAAGCCTCGGGCATTTTCGCCGACTTGAAAATGTCGTTAAATAGAACAGTCAACCATCTCAAGCCAACCTCGCTAGAAAACTTCCAAAAATCCACAGGAATCTCATCAGGCCCCGTCACCCTACCCCTACGCATCCTGCGGACAGCCTCTCTAACCTCCTCTACCTTAAAGCGTCTACAATAACTAAAATCACGACACTCCTCAGAGTGCTCCAGCTCCCCTAACACAATCGTTCTATCCCCTTTATCATTCAATAACCTATCAAAGTACGTCTGCCATCTTTCTTAATGTGACTATCCTCCACCAACACTCTACCATCCTCCCCATTAACGCACTTCACCTGGTCGAGGTCACGACCCTTCCTCTCCCTAGCCTTAGCAAGCCTAAACAACCTCTTTCTCCGTTCTTTCACCTCCAACCCTGCATACAAGCTCTCGAACGCTGTCGTCTTAGCCGTCGTAACTGCTACCTTAGCCTCCTTCCTAGATATCTTGTACTCCACCCTATTAACCCGCTTCTCCTCTTTATCTTTTCTCTCAACCAACTTTGCATACGCCCCCTTCTTCGTCTCCACTTTATTCTTAACTTCTTCGTTCCACCACCAATCCCCCTGACGGTGACCAGCCCGACCCCTAGAAATACCCAACACCTCACTAGCAGTCTCCTTGATGCACCTAGCTACCCTATCCCACATATCATCCACGTCTCACTTACTCTCCCACACCCCCATTCCCTTCACCTTCTCCTCTATCTCCCGTGCAATCGCCGGCATTAAGCCGCCCCACGTAATTCTAGGTCTACCCTACTCACATCCTCTCTTCTTATCTTTCTTAATACCCAAGTCCATTACCAAAAGCCTATGTTGAGTCAAAAGATTCTCACTCGAAATGACTTTACAGTCCTTACACAACACCCTATCCCCTTTCCTAAGCAGCAAAAAGTCAATTTGGGTCTTGGCTATCGCGCTTCGGAAGGTGATCAGGTGATCGTCCTTCTTCAGGAAGCTCGAATTCACCACAACCAACCCAAAGGACCTCGCAAAATCCAACAAAGCAGCTCACTCTTCATTCCTCTCTCCAAAACCAAAACCACCATGCACATCATCCAAGCCTCCCGGTAACGCTCCAATGTGCCCATTGAAGTCCTCTGCTACAACAATCTTCTCAGAACTAAGCACTCCTCTCACCACCTCATCCAACGCCTCCCAAAACCGCATCTTCTCCTCCCAACCCAAGCCCCACTGCGGCGCATAAACACTACACTCGTTCAGGGTAAACCCCTCCAATGACCAACTTAACAGTCATCAACCTATCGCTGACCCTCTTAACCTCCACTACCTGCCCTCTAAGCTCTTCATCCACTAAAATGCCAACTACATTCTACGCCTTTCGCTACCCATCTACATCCCTAGCCTTAGACCCTACCCACTTAGTCTCATGTACACACGCAATATTGATCTTCCTCTTTCTAAGAATCTTCACCAGCTCTATAGACTTACCCTGAAGAGTCCCTATATTCCAAAACTCAACCCTCAGCCTATCGACTCTAGCAATATGTCTTCCTCTACCACCCCTAACGCCAGACCTTGCCCCCACTCCCCCGCCCGCCCTTCCCTCCTCCTTCACCCCCAAAACAGCCCCCTTCCCAACCCCCTCGGACATGACCCTATCCTACCATCAAAGCCCACAGCCACAACTCCACAAAAAAACAAATAACGATAGTAATAAAGCAATAGCAGGAAATAGAAGGCACAAGCAAAGTATTAAGGAGTAAACAAGGAAAAAGTCTATCCCACAAATTATAACTAAGCCGAGCGATGTAATAATCCAGAACACTACTCAACAACAATCCGCAAACAAAGCATCCAGACACCAATACACACACAAGCAACAAGAAACGACGCAGAGAAAGGGAAACAGAAACAAAATAATATAGAGGAATCAAAACTGTATGAAGTGGCTAAATGAATACAAGATAAGATGTCACTGGTACGCCTGCTAGCTGTTGGTTCCGTCGATTTGATGACAAAAGTTTGTTGCGGAAATAAGGTAGCTGGTAAAAAGACTGTTGGTACGTCTCCGGAGTGTCGTCGGAGTAACGCCGAAGAGGCTTCCGGGTCTTGCCGGGATCTGGACGTCTGCTAACCTCGAACCACCTGTTTGACCTACCTTTTTTGCCGCAGATAAAACCCTTCCCTGTTGCCGCGAGTCGAGCCGGCGAGGACCCTAAATCCGCCGGCGACGACCGCAGTGACGGAACAAGGGAATTAAGGGGGGGCGAGTCTATAGAGGAAACTGGGGGAGAGGGAGATCTGGGGTGGAAGAGAGGTTCGACCTTACCTTTTCCAGTTCAATCGACGCCGGCGCCAGCGTCAGAAGCTGCCGGTCAGTCGAGGTGGAGCGTATAGGTGAACGTTAAAGGATGAAGGTGAATGTTGGAGAGAGAACGAAAGAGAGAAAGAAAGAAAGAAAGAAAAAGTCCTATCAAGGGTGTGGCCTACCGGTCAATAATGTGGGTTGAGCACCATGAGGTCTCAGGTTCAATTCCTAGCAGAGACAAACACTAGGTGATTTCTTTCCATATGTTCTAGCCTTGATAGATAGAGTCACCTGGTACTTGTTGCTGGTGGGAGGTGGAAGGTATCCCGTGGAATTAGTCAAGGTCTGCCCGGACACCGCGTTTAACCAAAAAATGTAGTCTAACAGTGAAATTTTTACATTTTAAAATCCAACAAAATTGATAGCAAACCTCCCATGGCTTCCCATGCTCATCCAATGCTTCGGAAAGAGCAGCTTCAGCCTTTACCCAAGTTTCAATGTCTCCGAGATATCTTTCAGGCCTCTGCAAGTCAGAAAAATATTTGTTATACATGGAAAGAAATTGTGCGCATGTGTAAAATGTGGAAAACGTTCACAAAATGAATGATCCATATTAAGGGTGACTATCTGTAATGATTATTAAAACAATAACCGCATGTAGTATCAATATCAGCTGAAATTGCATATATTAAATTTGAAGGATAATGGAATAGATAAAGCCATACTGTTGATAACTTCAGGTCAAAAGTGAAACCAAATATCTTATACACATAGCTGATGAACTCCAAGACACCCTTGACTTCATCCTTAATCTGCACCATGAAGAACATAGGTCAAACTAGTTTCCAGAAAATGTATATGTTAGAGTTGCTAACTGCACATAATCATAAATCTTAACCCACCTGTGACTCCCTGCAAAAGATGTGAGCATCATCCTGCGAAGGAATAGATTATTAAAAAAGATTGTTATAGCACAACAGAGTCATTAAGATGTTTAGTAGAAACAGATTCTACAGGAAGAAGTTTCTTGGCAATAGATTATCCTAGTTGTGAAAAAACCACAGAAATATAACCGCCAATTAAACAATGTGAAAAACAAAATGGAATAAAAGGACCTAAGAGCCTACAGGTTGTTCTTAATTTCTTACACAGGAAGAAACAGGGAAAATTTGTATCAAACAAATGACAATGCTCCTTAAGGAAAACACTAGCATGATCATCTATAGAAGATGAAATGGAAACCAAGAAGGCAATACCTGCTGAAATCTCCTGACACGTGTTAAGCCAGTAAGTGCACCGCTGGCCTCATTCCTGTGCAGAACCCCAAAGTCAGCCAGACGAAGCGGTAACTCTGCATTGTTGGACAGCTGATTAATGAATAATGTGTTGCTTGAAGTGGCAATAACATCCATCAGAGAGATAAAGGAACTATAAAGACAAAACTAAGTTCGGTCATGGTGCAGCAGACTGCTAGAGCATGGAATTAATAATGAGAAGATTTTGGATTTTATGGAAAGACAAAAACATTTGCAGTGAACATGCTACACGTTTAAACAGCCTTCCTTTTAGATAACAAATCTAAATGAAATTTCACCCCTCAGCAGAGGTGCCCTACGCTGAGCTTCTTTGAAATTTGACCAGCTGATGTTAGAATAAATACCGAAGACAATATAATAGTGTCTTTGCAGTTATTAGTAGCAGCAACATTTAGTCTTCAAGCGTCCGTTATGTTTTATTGATCAAGTAATAAAATTTTGCAAATAAGGGCAAGAAAACACCCGCATACACGAAGTATACAAGTGTCCTCTATGCTATTATCGAAATCTCAGATCAGATTTCACTTGGTTTCAAGAATTGCACGCAAGATCAATACTACAACAAGAATGTGCAAGTAAAGCAAGAAAAAAAGGAAGTAACTGCTGGTTAGAACAAAGAAGCAAAGTAATTATTGGAGAATCTCACCCCTGTAGGAACGAACCCTGTGATCAAATATTAAACAATGACCCGGACAGTTCATTGGCTTCAGCCCAAATTCTTGCTTTTCAATCTGCAGGACAAAGATGCAAGAAACATTGCTTAGGAAAGATGGCACCTACCTAAAATCAGCAGCTAGAGACACCACTTCTTACAAGACAACCCTAGCTAGAAAAGGTGCAAATTTTAATAGAACAGCATCGTCCAACGAAAGTAAAGGCAGGCTAAAAACAACAAAAATCTAGATTATTTCTTATAACTAGATATCTCCTCTTGTTTCTACTAATTATCTGGCACTCTTATCCGAGTTAAATAATCTGCAAGTCAATTTGTGAGCAAATCCGATTGTATACTTTTTATTTCTTTTGCAAATGGAATGCGTAAATGATCAGGAACTCCAATTACAGCTCTTAATATCTTTTTGTATAAGCTAATCTTGGGGCTCCTCCTTTCTCTTTTTTTCTGTTCTCTTTAGGGTGCAACTACAGCACTTTCTTAATGCTGGTTTTGACATCAATAATATTACCTATTGCAGAAGAGAACGTGGCATACTAGAAAATTTACAGAAACATGAAACAATCGACATAAAGAACATAATTTTTAAGCTTATCCGGGACAAATATATTGCATCAGCTTTCAATTTATTTATTTTTTGACAAGGTAAATAATTTTATTAACATTTGGGGGAAAACCCTTATACATATATCAAAAGGAGAGAGCCTACATCAAATTATGGTTATCAACAAAAGAGGTCCAATCCTCTATACAAATTGGGACCTCACAAGTACACTAGAAGTACACTAGATACAAAACACTACTCTTTAGTTTTGTGAAATAAAGTTCTACCCCTTCCAACGCCCTCCTATTCCTCTCATTCCAAATGACCCAAATGACTGCCAAGGGGGCAATGCTCCATACTCTCGTGCTTTACTTCCTCTTTTAAGAGTCCAACTTTGCAAAGCCTCCTTCACTGTGCGCGGCACGACCCATTGCGTCCTAAACAAATTTAGAACCACCCTCCATAACCGACTAGCCACCTCACAATGTCGAAGGAGATGATCTACACTTTCGCCGCCACTTTTACACATGAAACACCAACTGGTATGGATGATTTTCTTCTTTCTCAGATTCTCTGTTGTTAAAATCAAACACCCAGCCGCTAACCACACAAAGAAACAAACCTTCTTTGGTGTTCTATGAATCCAAATGGAATCATGAGGAAAGGTATCTTCCTTTCTCACTAGTAACCTCTTATAAAAAGAGCTGCCAGTGAATAAACCGATTCATATATATATATATATATAAAAAGAGAGAGGAGTGAAAGAAAGCAGGAGACGGTCGTCATGCCTGCTTCCTCCGTGATTTTACTATATCACCCCTAATTAATTATTATATATCATTTACGTATTAAAAAATTAATAATATTTAATAAAAAAATAAAATACACATTTATGACATATCTGCTTCAGCTGCTTCAATCGTAATTTTACTATTTCATCCCTAATCAATTATTATAGGTCATTTAAGTATTAAAAAAATTAATAATATTAAATAAAAAGATAAAATAAACAAAAAATGATAAACTAAATATTGATGTTTTAAATTATCTTTTTGACATCTTTTATGAGGCCCGTCTAAATTGTTTTCACAACTATTTTTTATATTAATTATGTTATATCACTTCTAATAAATTATTCTCTAATTAATTACTATATGTCATTTACGTATTAAGAAATTAATAATATTTAATAAACATTTATGACATGTCTGTTTCAGCTGTTTCAATCGTAATTTTACTATTTCATCTCTAATTAATTATGATGAGTCATCTAAGTATTAAAAATAATATTCAATAAAAAGGATGAAATAAACAAAAAAATAATAAATTCACTATTAATGTTTTAAATTAACTTGACATCTTATATGAGGCCCGTTTATATTTTTTTCACAACTATTTTTGTAGTAATTTTTTTGTATCACTTCTAATAAGTTATTATGAGTCATTTAAGACATGTCTACTTCACAACTTCAACCGTGATATTTGATTGACTTTCGAAATTATCTAAGTGTCACTTAAATTGGAATAGAAGAAAAAGTATTATAAATCATAATAATTAGAAAGTTAAATTATTTTTAAAATATAATTGACTATCAGCACTACAAACGTTTGGACAAGGAGAGTATTATAAATTATAAATGACTAACAGCTTAAAATAATAAATTACAATGTCAAAAAACTATTATAAATTACAATAGCTAGCAACTTAAAAGATCAGTGGAGTGCAAGATGCGGGAAGCACGATTGAGATGGTTCGGACACGTGAAGAGGAGGAGCATGGATGCCCCGGTCCGTAGGTGTGAGAGGCTAGCGTTGGATGGTTTTAGGCGGGGTAGGGGTAGGCCGAAGAAGTACTGGGGTGAGGTAGTTAGGCGGGACATGGAACAGTTACAGCTCACCGAGGACATGACCCTAGATAGGAAGGTCTGGAGGACGCGAATTACGGCAGAGGATTAGGGCCAGTTCGGGTCGCTAGTGTAAGGAATTACTTGGTGGGGGTTTTATTCTTGTCATGATTCCGTGTTCCGTGTTCCATGTTGTATTACGAATCTGTGTACTTTCCCCTGCTTTCTTCTGCTTTATATTACTTATGGGTGCCGTATTTATGTTATGTAATCTGCTTCTGTGCTGCACTATGTGTTTGTGTGGTATCTCGTGCCTTGAGCCGGGGGTCTATCGGAAACAGTCTTTCTACTTCATCAGAGGTAGAGGTATGGACTGCGTACATCTTACCCCC
>NC_061111.1:31183525-31231933 GCF_002878395.1 Capsicum annuum
TATATAGAGAGAGAGAGACAGAGACATCACAGTATCAATTATTTTATTTGACCTTTGTAAGGTACCTTACCATATGTCTTAATCATGTACCGATTCATCTTGACTAAACTGCCCATTAAGTTGGACCAATAAATATAAATCTATTTTAATAAAATTCTCGAAAGTGACCTTTCACCTTGCAAATACCTCTGCATCTTATAGCATTTAAATTGATCCATCTGACAAAAAATCTGGAGGTTTCAACCTTGTTTCCTTTTTTGATGAGTATCCTCATTTCTTCTATTGAGAATATAATTAAATAATAAATGTGTGTTCCTCTAATAGCTTAAGCTTTTAGAAGAGTTAGTCGCACACTTCAACATGGTATTAGAGCAGGCAACGGTCCTGGGATCGAGTCTCACCACCACCCATTATTAAAATGAATTTCCACGTGCTTGGACCATGAAAAAGGAAATCAGGCCCGCACATGAGGGAGCGTGTTGAGAATATAATTAAATAAAAAAAGTGCACCCCCCCACCCCACCCAAAAAAAAAAAATGGATGCCTATTCCTTCTCTAATATGAGTTTTTTTATGACCAAGAAATTTGTTTGGAGCCAACCCTTAAGACTAACCATAACCTTTGAAACTCTGGGATAATGGGCCAGCTCTTCCATCCTTCCCGCTTAAATACTATGACCAGTTCGCATGGTTTTCTGATATGAGTGTTAGTAGGAATTTAACTCCAGTACTTGATCAGAACAGACCTTTAGAGTGCTATGTTATTCATAAATTTAACATTACTCATTTGAGTAAATAAGGGAAGTGCTTCCCTTACTAGCATTAATTACTACTTTTTAAAAAAATGTAAAGAGAATTTTAGAAAAGAATAGCCATCCGGAGGGGGCAATGACCGAGTAGTGATCTGCAGTGAACTGAACTGCATTCTCTGTACATACCTACTTTTGAAAAGGACTAAGAAAAGTAACCATACTATCTACATCTTGTACATTTGCGTCTTTACAACAAAAGTCTAAGAGAACTGAACATATGTGCTTCGAGTTACAAAAATTTTCCTTTTTCACCTTTAAAGTACTCCTAGAAGTATCTATATTCCAGAAATTAGAGGGTTTAAAAAAATGAAAAACTTATTCTGAACATCATAGTATCAAAGCTGCTACTAGTAAGACAAAATTTACCTCAAACACAAACATGTTCTCCCTGTAATTTGCAGCATGACCAGAAGTTTCCCATAACTGCATATTGTACATATTTGGACTCCAAACCTGCATGGATTATGTATCAAGACAAGCACTATTAAACAGAATGCACATAATTCTATTGAACCTTTTTTATCCCTGAACCAGAAAAGACCAGTAAATAGTCCCTGTTCGAACTAAACTTGCACTGTTCCAGTCTCTGGTTCAAATAGTCCTTCCAACCAATATATACTTGAGCAGAAAGCTAGTTACCTCCTCGTAGCCTCTTTTCCAATACTGACCCCGTATGAACTCCAGCAATTTGTTGCAAACTCGAGCACCGTGTGGAAGAAAGAAACAACTTCCAGGGCTGGAATGCACGATTCACATTTAAATATTATGAAACATTTCACCTAGGGAATTACAAAGGTACGCCTTCTTCATTTTTTTTAATAATATCAGGGCATACCTTAATGGATGAAAGAAGAAAAGCTCCTGCTTCTTAGTCAGCTCTCTGTGATCGTATTTCTTTGCTTCCTCTAGCAGCTTTAGATATTCCTATAACAGAAATTGTTTCACTAAAAAGTCCTCATTGGAAGCAGTACTTTGACCTGTTCTCCTTTCTCAAGAATCAGGATAACACCAAAACCCTACACTTTTGCTTTTACTAACAAATCAATAATTTCATTAATTCATCAAGCTAGTACCCAGATAACGTATAATGGCATGTGCGCTAAGCGTCATCTCCTATCAAACTCACTAAATTATCTAGAGAGAAAGAGAGAGCGACAACAAAAATACAGATGAAACGAAAAGGGATAGGCACAATGAGCTAGTTTATACAGATGAAACGAAAAGGGATAGGCACAATGAGCTAGTTTACTTACATGCTTAAAAAAGATATGTAAGTACAATGAAATACGAACAAGAAAAGGCATCAGATAGAGCCGCCTATCACGACTTACAAGAGGTTACGCCTCATATACATGATGGATTCAACTTTGCAACACCAGATATTTTTAAAATGAACTAAGCAACTCCAACGATTATCAACCTAAAATAATTTTGAGAGCTAAACCATCTCACACAATATAAGGGATTATTTCCTCTTTTTTCTCAATCCAAATTTGTTTCCTTTTCCTCCATTGAATGAAGAGCAAATATCAAGTGTACGAAAATTAAGAGATCTGCAGTTTCATATTGTCCTTTTGTAAGGAACAATATATACAGTTCTTTTTGTACTGATTACTGCAGAGAGGCACAGCGGCAGAAGAAGTTAAATGCAGAAATGACGCAAGGAGCTTTGAAAGCCACCTTCAACCGTTTCTGATCTGGATAAGATATTCCATAAACTCTTTGCAAGCTTTCACGGTCCTTGTCTCCTCTCCAATATGCTGATGAAGCCTAGAAACATTGAATTGATAAGAAAAGAGAACCAAATCAACACACATTGAAAGACTAACTCTTCTAGAAGATGCGCAACAACGAACCTTTAAACAAGCTAATGCTTTGACGAAAGATGTATTTGGTATATGTGGACCACGGCATAGATCAACCAAGGGGCCACATCTATATACTGTGATTGTTTTATCTTCAGGCAAATCATTAATGATTTCAACCTAATTAAAAGATGGGAAAAAAAAACTAAGATGTGAGATCACAGCAGAGAACATTTACTGAAAATTGTTGCACAGAGAAAAGCCTGGAAGGATAGAACTGCAAGATAACACCAATTCAACCTTAAACCTATTATCAGAGAACATATCAAGAGCTTGTTGCCGTGAAACTTCAATGCGTTCAAAAGGCTGTTTCTCCTGAGAAATAAAGGGAAGTTAGTTACATGTTGGAAATAATGCAGGAAAAAAATAAACAGGGTGAAATCTTCCAACAGGTTAAATATTCTATAACGGGGTTGGAAACATTCCACTGAATATCTTAACTAAAAAATTGCTCATAGTTCAGCAATCAGCAAAGCCAGCTCTGGTTTGAATTTACTTGACAAAAGACCAGAAAAAAACATATCAAATTTGTTGAAATGCACTATCCTTTTTACCAACATCCGAACCGGTTATACAGAGAACAAAAGGTGAAATCTTTTAATAAGTTTATAATCACATGGAAGTCACCAATAAAAAAAAAAATCAAATTACAATAACGACAAACATAATACTCAACCATAAATCACTCAATCCATTTTTTACAGATAATCAAAATGGAGAAACTCCAAAGGGACAGAACTGTGGAAGTATAAAATCCAAGAGGCAACTAGCAGTTGACTTAATGCTCATTAGATCAAGGCAACTCGGTCAGATAAAAAAAGTATTACCGAAACAGCTTTTGCTGCCTCCGCCTCAATCCCTTTAAAATGATCCTCATTTAACCCCAGATCACCATAAAAGGCATCATAATAGAAACCCTGCAGAGGCAGTTTAGACTGTCATAACAGATTGGAAGCAATATGACCAGAGTAAAGAAAAAACTAAAATGACAGAGAGAGACAGGCAGGAGGAGGAAGCAGGTAGTGGAACAATTTTATCTTTACCTAGTTTTTTTGAGAATAACAATGCAATCTAAATTTGCATAGCTCATTAAGGAATGAGGATTTGTTGAGAAGTTAGTTCATCAGCAACATGTTACCCAAAATGATGAAATGACACATTTTAAATGACAGTACAAAGTTTCATGGGCTTTTTCTTAGGATGGTTCTTTCACCTGGAAAATGAACATAGGTTATGGCTGCAGTCAATGCAGCAACTAAAGATGCTAAAGGTGGAACGTAGAATTGTCCCAAGCTCTTTACCAGGAAATCAGCTATCAAATAAAGTGGTTAAGCAATAAGTAAAAACCAAAGTTAGATTAGTTTTTGGAAACTACTTACGCTTATTATTAGATAGCTAGCTATTTTCACGTTAATCAATTCATACAGAAGAAATGCAATAACTCAGCCAAAACTCCATCATCCAGTAATAGGTAACATGATTCAGACCCCAAAACTAATCAATCAACCAATCAAATGTCTCAAAGCAATCGACTATATGAATCCTCCTCCCTCCTGTTCTGTTAAGGCGCATTTCATTCCAATACTAGATAATTCGTTGCGGATTTCAGAACACTAAACTATAAAAACAAAAAGGACTTCAACGTTTGAAGATAGGCAAATCTGATACCTCTCCTCTTGTTGTACAGGGTCCAATGCATAATTTGCAGCCATATTTCCTCTCCAATGACTAAGAAAACCACAAAAGAAAAAATCAAACCTTAAAAAAGGACACTAGCAAGTAGTTTACTATAAACAATTTTCAGAAATCAAAACTTGATGTAGACAAAGGGCTAAAACCTCGCCAAGAATGTGAGCACTCGAGTGCCAAAACGTATCACGACCCTCGTCACTGTCAAAAGTGAAGAGCTCGAGCTTACAGTCACTCTCCAATGGCCTCAACAAATCCCAAAGCACCCCATTCACCTTTGCTATCAAAGCATTGGAAGCCAAGCTCTTCGATATCTCCTTTGCTATATCCAAAGGCGTTGTATTCCATTTCTTCCCCTCCTTCACAGTTCCATTCGGTAATTCAATCCTAATTTAACACAATAATAACCTATATTCAAAATTCTAACGAAAAAAAAGATTTACCAAATTAATTATTCCCCTCATCCGAAAAAGAATGGCAATGCTCAAAACACTATTTTTTGTGCATATACAAAATCATTTCCATTTTTATAACAGCTAAAGATTGCATATTTAGAAAATACATAAAAGTATAGTAAATAACAATTTTTATAGTTTAAACTAGGAAAAATACATAAACAGACACTTGGCAAGTAAGCACTCCAACTTTGAGAAGCGCATGTCCAAACACCTCTACTTGGTCTTACCTAGAAACTCAACACTCCAACTCGCCCTCACACTGTCTCATGGACATTTGACACTAAAGTGATATATAAATTTTGTAAGTGTCTAGATGATCATTTTGTAGTAGAAGTATTCAATTGACACAGTAGAGATGGGTTGAGATGACTAGACATGCATATAGGAAACTCGCAATTCAGGTATGGTGTGTGTTTGACCACTCACTCATGTCAACTAATTCCACGGGAGACCTGCCACCTCCCACCAGCATCATGTAGAACAGATGGTAAGAAATCACCTAGTGTTTGGTGTTAATCTCTGTTGGGAATTGAACCTGAGCCTCATAGTGCTCAACCCAACTTCATTGAACCACTAGGTCACGCCCTTGGGTGCTCCCTTGGCCCATTTTAACTTAACCGCTATTGACTTGGCGCAGCCCTTATGGAGCTGTGAATAAAATGACAATTTTACGACATTAACACTTTGAATATAATAACTCAATCATCGAGAAATAACTATAATTAATTAATAATAAGGGTAAATAGGAATTAAGTGACAAATTAACTCTCGGATTTTCCAAAGAGGACAAGTAAAAGTGAACGGGGAAGAGTAATAGACAAAACAACTTGAGAAAAAATAAATTAGAATTACTGTATAGGATCAGGGGATAGTGAAAGGCGATGAAGGCGTTGCTGATTTTGTATAGATTCGAAGAGTGCGATACGTCTGGGTATAACATTCTCCAGATAACTTTCGTCTCTCGGATAGGCGGCACCCATTGCTGGTTGTTCTACTGCCGGAGATGAGAAGCAGCGGCGGCGGTGGAGGAGAAGTAAAAAGTGTTTTGACGGCACAAGACGGCGGTGAAATTGGCTGATTGCTGCAGCCACTAGTAGCGTAAGAGTATGTGAAGTTAACTGGAGGTTTTCCCCGAGAAAAATGAGTAAAAAGAACCCTCAAGTTTCAAGTTTCAAGTTTGAAAAGGGACAAGTGGATCCCACAAATTTATTAAAAATAAATAAATTTTTTTAAACAGTTGAAATAGTTGTTGGACAACTATATTAGTTGTCTAAATAACTTTGAATAGTTAT
This sequence comes from Capsicum annuum, assembly GCF_002878395.1. Taxonomy (NCBI): domain Eukaryota; kingdom Viridiplantae; phylum Streptophyta; class Magnoliopsida; order Solanales; family Solanaceae; genus Capsicum; species Capsicum annuum. The sequence continues at coordinate 31,189,641 of NC_061111.1, forward strand.
TGAACAACTTTTGTCTTAATTTTTTGAACAATTTTGTGCAAGTGAACAATTTCGTGCAGTTGTTGAACAACTTGCACAGTTATTAAATAACTTTGGTAGTTATTGAACAACTTCGCAAAGTTGTCGAATAACTACCAAAGTTGTTCTACAACTGAAACAAGTTGTTGGGATGAAAAAACTTAAAAAAGAAAAAAAAAAGTTGATCCTCCCACTTAATTTAAAAAACTTGAAGGACTCCACTTAATTAGACAACTTGAGAGTCCTTTTTAATCCAAAGTCCCTAGGGTTTGAGTAGGCATTTGGCCAGGAGAATCTTTTTGGAAAACTATTTTACATGAAAAATACTACTGTTATTTGATCATAAAAATTATTTTACTTTAAAAAAATATTTTTTTATTTTTATCTTTCTCATAAAATTTCAAAAACAACTTCAATATATATTCATATCAAACACAATATCTACTTTAACTTTAATTCCAAGTCCAACTCTAAGTAGCCGTTTGGCTATTAAACGAAAATTTTCCGAAGTTGTAGTTGAAATTGGAATTATAGTCGTGTTTGGTCATGTCTTTTTTTAATTTTATTTTTGAAAAAAACTTTTTAAAATATAATTTTATGCCACAACTTTTACAAATTATCAAAATAACCGAACTAAGTTTTACCTACTAACGAAAAAAGAACACAATTAGTCATTTTTATAAAAATAATTACATGTACATGGTCATATTTAATGAATTTCAATTATGACATATATAATATTTAATAGTTGTTTTTTCATATTTGAAAATTTTAAATATGAATGTTATATTAACAAATCACTGCTTCCTATTGTTTAGGTAACAAATATTATCTTTCAAACAAATTTATTTTTTTGGATTTTATTTAACTTATTTTCTTTATTTTCCCTTCCTAAAAAATAGAAAATCTTAGTAGCTTAGTTGGTCAGTTACCTGAATTTCCACCTTGTTGGTGAGGGTTCAATTCCCCACATTGTAATCCCCTCCCCCATTCCCCTTCCCCTATAGCTTAGTTGGTTAGTTACCTGAACGTTCACCTTGTTGGTGAGGGTTCGATTTCCCACATTGTAATCATCTTTTCCTGCCCCCAATTTTTTTTTTAATAAGAAATGATGAGTTGTTATTAAATTTTAGGGTGCCGCTAATTTATTTCTTTAATTTTCTTATATATGAAAGATTTTACTGCGTGTGAATAAATTATTTATATGTAAAACATATTTTGCGTATTTATGGTATATTATATCATATACAATAAATATATAAAAATGCTTAGTATGTTTCTTTATACTTTGTATATTTATATATGTATGTATATGGTATATACATGGTATTAACTTCATATATAACATACTTTGTATATTTATGTTATAAATATGTTTAGTATGTTTCTTAATACTTTGTATATTTATATATGTGTGTATATGGTATATACATGGTATAAACTTTATATATAACATACTTTGTATATTTCTATTATAAATATATTATTTTATATATTTATGGGTATAAATATAATACTTTGTGTATAAAGATATCAAGTATTATGGTATATAAAGATAGCAATTGCAATTTAAGGTATAAATTTGTTAAATTGAACATTTTTTTATGAAAAATATGTATCACCGATTTATATTTTTAGCATATATATGGTATAAACTATTTAGATTTGAATAGTATAATAAAGATGTACAAAATATTATTTATATATATATATATATATATATATATATATATCTAATCAAATTAAAAATGAGAATAATTTGTGTTTGTGGTAAACTAATCTGCTTCAACTTTATTAATTCCATAAATATAAAAAACAATTATCCATTATTAATTACACGACTATAATTCCTTAAACGTCCGTATCGCAATTAAAAAATTATTATTATTATTATTATTATTATTATTATATTGTAGTAATTATGATCATTAGCAGTAAACTAATGTCTTAAATAAGGGACAAAAATAATTATGAGAGAGAAAAAGAGATATATATTAATTAGGATAACATTAAGTTTGAAATTATAATTATCTTATTCTTTAAAACTGCTATATACGTAATATTTAAAAGGTAATGTTATAAGGAGAGTTTTATATAAAAATTTAAAAGATTGAGGTTATATTTAATAATAATAAAAGTTAGAATTGGAGTTGGAAAATTGTGAAAACACCAAAAACTTGTTTTCCCTTTTTAGAAAAAAATTTCGAAATTATTTTTCGAATTTTCATGGCCAAACACCACAATTTTCAACTCTGAAATTTTTTTTCAGAAAAAAATTTCATGGCCAAACGGGCCCTAACTCTAAAATTATTACTATTAGGGGTCGTTTGGTAGAGGATATAAATATAATATCGAATAAGGTGTATTAGTAATGGTTGCATTATTAATGCAAGAATTAGTAATGCTGGTATTAGTTATGCAATCATTATTTTTTATACAACGTTTGGTTTGATGTATTAAAGATAAAATATATTTACATAATTTTTATAAAAAAATATTTATTTAGCAAAATATCCTTTTTTTGTACACTCTCTTTTCAAGGGATAGAATGAAATACAATCAACATGAACAAGTAGCACCAAAAATACCCCAAAGGAGATACTGCCATTTTTTTTTCTGGTTTTAAATCTTTTTGTGCTAATCTGAAAGTGGACAACGTAGCTCTTTCTTTTGATTTCCTGGTGGAGCCTATAACGGAGAAAAGAAAAGAATGGAGTAATATGATATCTCCATGGCAAAGAACAACCAAACCTTCTAGATGCAAGTGTTCATTCTCCCTATGGCAACTTTTTTAAAACTGGTGGTAAGAAACTAGGGAATGAGATAATGGTGGAAAAAGAATAATAATATCATTTAATAAATTAATGCGTGTGTTAGAGTCATTGTATTACTAATACATAGAAAATGATATGTATTACTAACACACCTCATACATAGTAGAGTGTATAACTAATGCAAGCATTAGTTATACATAGGCTGAAAAATGTATCAAACAAGATACATGCAACGCACATTAATTAATTTATGCATTAGTTTTATCAATACATTCTACCAAATGACCCCTTATTTTTATAGCCAAACGGGCCTTAATATTGGGCTGCGACATTGGTTAAATGTGGACTCTGTTGGCGTGGTGAGCAAGGACTGGGACTTTTGATTTGGTAGGATTGTTTAATCAGTTTTCACCATATTATTTGAGTTACTTATTACACTAGTTATTTTTTAAAATTGTTTAATTTGTGGTCAATGTTACTAAACGGTTTTATCTTTTTTTCCTTTTTTTTATATCCATTATTTGATAGCTATTTTGAAATTCAATTAATTTTAATTTATATTGTTTAGAACCTATTCAACAGAAGCATTTTTTACGAGATTTTTATATATTTAAGACTCAAAATCAAGACCTCTATTAAGAGGCGGAACCAGCTTAGTAATAGGGGGTTCATCTGAATTGTTCTCGACGAAAAATTATATTATTAATACATGATTAAAATGATCCATATATATATATATACTATAGATGTTGAACCTTGAGTTTTTCTTCTAATTTTAAACCCACTCACCAAAAATTCTGACTCTGACTCTTGCTCTAATTAAAGAAAATACATCCTTCTCTGTCACACTATATTCTTTGGTGGTGAGTCTTCTTCTATTTTATTATTCACAATCATAATTAAGAATTTAAAGTCAATTTTAATTCTCAGTTCTTCTGTTTCATCCATATTTTCAATTGAAATATTTGTTGAACACTTGAGTAGTGAGAAGAGGAGTTGCTCATGTGGTAAGCATCATTCACCTCCAATTTTAGGATTTATGAATTTATTTACCACAAACTTAAAATGGGTTAAATCTCTTGAGCATGAATTTAGGATTAAAAAAAAAACTCCAACCTCCGATGGACGCAAGTAAAAATTATTCAATTAAAATAATAATGATCGTTTATGATTATGTGTAGCACCCTCTAAACTAATCATGTCTTATAAAATTAATTTAAATCGTATTATATTGTTTTATAACTATTGCTCTTTTATCCTCACACCTCATGGAGAATATACTATTGCAAATGAAGTTAACACTAGTAAGATTGACAAAGTCTTTTTTTCAAAAACAAAATAAAAACATTTAATGGTGCCAAAACACACCTAGAGTATTCTAATTCTTTGAATTTCATACCCAAATTGTCATATGTGTGAGTTTTCTAACTGGATCACCATGTAGTCAACAAAACACGTCTAAACAATCAATTGTTTGAGTTTCATATCCAAATCATTAGGGGCAGACCTATACATATTTCTTTGGTGCTTCAGCACTCGTTAAATCTGATGTAGATTAGGTATAATTATATTTAAAAAATATATAAAATTGGCATAAGCATAAAAAAAATGCTAGGAAAATTAAGAAAATAGCTGGGTATTGTGGTTTTTAGGCAGAACCTTAAAGTTTTGGACATCAATATGTATGTTTAAACCTCACGAACACCCACCGTCCCTAAATTTTGGGACTGCCACCGAAATAATTGATTGTGTATGTGTGTTTTGTTGATTAGGTGGTGATAGTTCATATCGGAAACTCAATCATATGATAGTTTAGGTATGAAATTCAAAAAATTGAAATAGCTTACATGTGCTTTTCACCTTTCACTCAAACTTAGGACTAGTTAGTCAAATTCAAATAAAAAAGTTTAAAATGTGGAATTGTAAGCTTTAACTTCAAGCAAATATATTTAAACTTTTTTTGCACACGCAATATCCAAAATTCAAATAAAATTACAGGAATTTGAGCCTGAAGTTGATTTTGAAATGGCTTACTTATAAGAATTTTAAATTTATATTTGTCTCAGATTATGGTATTCAATCGATCATTTGTTCATTTTTCAATGACTAGTAAAGTATTACGTGTGTTGCACATGTGATTCATGTCAAACCATCAACTGATATAAAATATATATATAAAGAATAATTTATTAAACGTTAGGTGGTAGTTAACTTTAAAAATCGAAGATAGACAATTTTTTCATGCATATGTGTAGTATCGGTATCTTGATCGTCTCATACGGCATGAACAATCATATAACGGATGATTAAAAAAATAATACAAAGTAATAGACCAAAAACTACAACAAAACAATATGATTAAATATAATCTTTACAAAAGAAATTCGTCCAATTCCGACTAAACATTCATCTACCATACCACCTGTAAACTACAACAAAATAATATGATAATCGAGATATTAGAACGATATGGCTATATCCCAACCTTTACAAAAAAATCCTCAAGCCCAACCAAACATCCATCTACTACTTGTATTAAGCAAAAGAAATAATAGACAATAACATTACAAAAACTACAATAATCGAGATAGAACAATATTATTAAATCTAATCTTAATACAAAAAATTCTTCAAAGTCCAATCGAAAATTCATCTACAATATAGACTTGAATAGAATAGAAACTATAAAGGACCAATATGATAATCGAGATATTAGAACGATTAAATCTAACTTTTTGTGATTATTAGATACCTTATTCAAGCTCATTAATAAAGTAATTTTTTATTGCAATATAAATTAGAATAGATGGTTGAAATGTCATTTCCTAATATATTTAAAAGAATTTGAAAGTGGCTGAAGTCCCTATTTTCCTAGAATTAGTTTTTCTTACCAATTTAACTATTACATAATTTAAATAAGGAAGGATTTATTACATAAAATTTAGTTAATTTAAAAGTTTTAATATAAAAAATAGCGAAAAGACGATTTTGTCTATTGCAGAGTCATTTAATGAAGGACAAAAAATTCAAATTACTTTTATAAGGGTCTTCATACTTTTAATATATTATAAATTATAGATATAGATATAGATTTGTTATAGTCAAGCTTAAATTTGTGTCCATTAAGTTTATTAAGATTAATATATTCGTATTTAAATACACAATACTGGAATGTTTATTGAGATTTTATAGTATGTTGGAAGCCGAAAGAGAATTTTTCAAGCCTAGGAGTCAAATGGACAGTTCGCCCAAAAATGGACAAATTATAACTTAGCATCGTTAACTTCTTCGGCAAACGTTTGTTGCAAGTGAAAAAAAATATATATTAACGGAATTTGCTAAAAAATGAACGGAGTTAGTCAAATTCAAATTAAAAAGTTTAAAATGTGGAATTGTAAGCTTTAACTTCAAGTAAATATATGTAAACTTTTGTTGCACAAGCAATATCCAAATTTAAAATAAAATTACAGGAATTTGAGCTTGAAGTTGATTTTGAAATGGCTTACTTATAAGAATTTTAAATTTATATTTGTCTCAGATTATGGTATTCAATCGATCATTTGTACATTTTTCATGTGATTTGTTATAGTCAACCTTAAATTTGTGTCCATTAAGTTCATTAAGATTAATATATTCGTATTTAAATATACAATACTAGAATATTTATTGAGATTTTATAGTATGTCGGAAGCTGAAAGAGAATTTTTCAAGCCTAGGAGTCAAACAGACAGTTCGCCCAAAAATGGACAAATTACAATTTAGCACCATTAACTTTGTCGGCAAACGTTTGTTGCAAGTGAAGAAAAATATATTAATGGGATTTGCTCAAAAATGAGTGGACCACATTTGATTAAAAAAATTATAGTTTGTCCATTTATGGGCAAGCTACTTTTATTTTGGCAATCTATGATTTTTTTTCGTTGAGAAATTCGACCTATAATTGATTCCTCACATTGTTATCATTCCTGAGAGATTCTTATTTATTCAGTAAAAATTTTGTCACTTTAATTTCTTAGAAGTGGTACAATTTTTTCACTAATAAATATTTGTTGTTGTTCACTTCATTTTATCTCATTATTCACGAGCAACATTTATTATTCACGGAGCACTTTCTTTTTAACAAATAATTGTTCGTTTAAATTTCTTATAAGGACAAAAATAATGAGTGACACTGCTAGGGTTAGTTTATTTTGGAGTGGAGAAGATTTGTACGAAGGTGGTTAAGTTAAATTTTGTCTTCCTGCGAAAACGGTTCAAGTATTTTTAATGACTCTCAAATACAATCGTCTTGTGCATTTTTTTTGCTGAAAATGAAGGTACATGATTCCAAATTTTCTATTCTTATCACTGGTTGATATCTCATATTAATTATGATAACAACTATATAATTTTTTAGGAGGCTCGAATTTAGAATGACGACTCTTTATCCACCTTTCTTTATAGTTATGAGATTTTTCCCAACCAAATGAATTTAGTGACACTTGATATGTATGCCAAAACTTAAAGTGCTATTCAAGATGAAAAATCATCTGATAATGAATTTGATATTTGAAACAGTACATGTTTTACTAGTTTTAGTGTTGATTGCCCAAGCAGTTCTATTCAATAACAAATAGTAGCATTGTTTGATAGCCAAAATGACGGTTTGCCTTCACTAAATCAACACAATTTGAAGTTCTCAAAATTGTGAGTTTGGAAAACTGAGTAATGAAGAACCGACTAATTTATATTGTCACGCTTCAATTGAGTAAATGGATAGATAAAGACATTATATAATTTTTTTTTCTATTTTTTAGTAATCGGGTAGAAATAAAGCAAACCACAAGCAGAAAGAAAAACAAGAATACACAGATTTACGTGGAAACCCTTGTGAAAAAAACCACGGGCATAGGCAGAGGATGTTTCACTATAATGAAAGGAGATGAGTACAATATAGAGAATGCGCATTTTCTGGATACCCCAAAACAACCCACTAAATGCACTTATATAATATGTGCATACAAAAAAGTCCTAGGCCCAAAAAACATAAAGGTCCACGAGCCTATTGGCCCGATCCCTACGCTACAATCACAGACCAATTGAAAATCACAAACATGGGTTGCACCGCAAAATTTTCTGGGCCGGATCAATAAAATTCGAATCACAACTCTAACAATCTCCACCTTGACACGAATTCTAATTCAGAACTCAAATCTATTTCAAGACAAACTCTCAACCTCTTCCACAAAAGCTCCTAAGGGCACATCTTAATAGCTAACACTAACCAAGTCTAAGCAATGCTCAAACTTGGCACTTGGTAGTGTCTTGGTCATCATATCAGTAGGATTATCATAAGTACTAATCTTGCTCACCATAATATCACCATGAGCAATAATTTCACGCATAAAATAATATCGAACATTGATGTGTTTTGTCCTCTCGTGAAACATCTGATATTTTGTAAGAAAGATAGCACTCTGACTATCGCAAAAGATCATAGTAATCTGTAAGTCTTTGCTAAGTTCACCAAACAGACCCTTCAACCAAATGGCTTCCTTGAAAGCCTGTGTAATAGCCATATACTCTGCCTCAGTAGTTGACAAAGTAATCGTAGTCTGTAAGGTAGCTTTCCAACTAATAGCACAACCACCAATAGTGAAAACATAGCCTATAAGGGATCTCATTTTATCATGATTTTCTGCAAAATCAGAAGCAACATACCCGATTACTCCATCTCTGTTTTACCCAAACTGCAAACAAACATCAACAGATCCATGCAAGTATATGAAAATCCACTGAACTGTTTTCCAATGTTCTTTGCCAGGATTTGCCATGTATCTACTAACTGCACTGACGACATAAGATAAATTTGGTCGGGAACACACCATCACATACATAAGAGACCTGACGATACTAGAGTATGAAACTCGAGACATATAGTCACGCTCATCATCTATTTTTGGAGATAAAGTGATCGAGAGTTTGAAGTGGGCTGCCAATAGAGTACTTACAGGTTTGGCATTTTGCATATTAAACTTGTGAAACACTTTCTCAATATACCTTTTCTGACTCAAATATAACTTACACTTTTCTCTATCCCACATAATTTCCATGCCAAGGATCTTCTTTGCTGCTCTGAGATCATTCATCTCAAACTCCTTACTAAGTTGGGCTTTGACTTTTATTATCTCTCTCATATCCTTTGCTGCAATCAACATATCATCAACATACAAGCGGAGATACACGAATGAACCATTAATTACCTCCTTGAAGTACACACAACTATCATAGTTGCTCCTCTGAAACATATGAGAGGTCATAAAAAATTCAAACCTCTTATACCACTGCCTGTGAGACTGTTTTAAGTCATAAAGGGACTTCTTCAACAAACATACATAGTCCTTCTTTCCTGAGACTACAAAGCCCTCTGGTTGCTGCATATATATGTCCTCCTTAAGTTCTCCATGTAAGAATGCAGTTTTGACATCCAACTGCTCAAGCTCAAGATTATGCATGGCCACAATACCAAGCAATGCTCGAATCAAACTATGCTTTACAACTGGAGAAAACATATCTGTGAAGTCAATACCTAGAACCTGACTGTAACCTTTAGCAGCTATCTTGATTTGTACCTAGCATCTTCAACTTTCAATGTTTCTTCTTTCTTTTTGAATACCTACTTGCAGCGGACAACTTTCTTATCTTTAGGCAATCTTACTAGATCCCATGTTCCATTCTTATTAAGTGATTCCATCTTTTCCTGCATAGCAATCATCCATCGGCTAGAATCATCATAACTAAATACTTCTGAGTAAGAAGAAGGATCTGCACCGGAATCAATACCTTCTGCTACACTCAATGCATAAGCAACCAAATCAGCTTCAGTATACTTCTGAGGAGGTCTAATATCTCTTCTAAGCCTATCTTTAGCAATAGAATATTATGGTGCCACCGGTGGTGAAGACGAAATAGTATCGCTCTGTATCTCTGAGCTAGACTGAGAAGTAGGCACTAGTGTAGACTCTGCTCCAATCTGCAATTCAACATGGGTGCTTAAATTTTGCTGATTTATGCCACTAAGCTCATCCGAAGGTAAAGCACTAGATTCGGAGGAAGCCCATAGCATGATAGTTTCATTAAACACAACATCCCTGCTAATTATAACCTTTTTTTCTGGACAGCAAAGCTTATAACCTTTAACACCAGACTTATAACCCATAAATAAGCATTTGACAGATCTAGGTTCCAACTTTCTATTATCAACATGATCAAACGAAGGACATCTAAATATCCTCAAATCAGAATAACTAGCAGGAGTAGCAGACCATACCTCTTGTGAAGTCTTTTTATCAATCGCGACTGAGGGAGAGCGGTTAATAAGAAGACAAGTTGTGAAAGCAGCTTCGGCCCAAAAAGACTTGGTTAAACCAGCATTAAAGAGCATACAACGCACCTTCTCTATTATAGTCTTATTCATTTATTCAGCCACACCATTCTGCTGCGGAGTATAGCGAGCTATCAAGTGCCTCATAATTCCTTTTGACTTGCACAGAGCATTAAATTCATTAGAACAGAACTCTAAACCATTATCAGTCCGAAGGCGTTTTACCTGCTTCCCTATTTTATTTTCAATCATAGTCTTCCACTCCTTGAAAGTAGGCGACACATCATTCTTTTGCTTTAGAAAGAACACCCAAAATTTTCTGGAATAGTCATCAATAATAGTCAACAAGTAATTAGCACCTCCTCAAGAAGGTACTCTAGCAGGACCCCAAAGATCAGAATGAATGTAATCAAGTGTGCCCTTAGCTGAGTGGATTTCTTTAGTGAATCTGACTCTCTTCTACTTCTTAAAAATGCAGTGCCCATAGAACTTCAATTTGCTAATACTCTGCCCATCAAGAAGTCCTTTCCTGCTTAGTTCAACCATCTCATTTTCACTCATATACGCCAGACACATATGCCAAAGTTTAGCAACGTCACTTTTTGATAGAGAAGAGGTAGAAATGGTTGCATCACCTGTAATAGTAGAGCCTTGCAGGACATACAAATTTGCAGACTTTCTCTGTCCCTTCATCACAACAAGAGCCCCTTTAGTAACCTTCAGGACTCCATCTTCACTAGTGTACCTATAACCGTTCGAATCAAGGGTACTCAAGGAAATAAGATTTCTCTACAAGTCTGGGACATACCGCACACACCAAGTGTCCTCACAACCCCATTAAATATCTTGATCCTAATTATTTCAATACCAGTTATCTTACAAGGTGTGTTATTTCCCATCAACACAGCACCTTTAGAGACTGTTTCATATATTGTAAACCAATCCCGATTATGACATATATAAAACGTGCAAGCTAAATCAAGAATCCAATCCTCATAGGGTTTAGAGTTATCATCAGAAACTACCAAGAGTTCTTCTTCACTACCGCTATCTTTTACAAAACTGGCTTCACCAGACTTTTTTGGTTGGTTTTCTATTGGTTTTGGAGCTTCTCTTTTCTCTCTATTTTGTAGCTTTCAACACTCGAATTTGATATGACCCTTCTTCTTGCATTAATTACAGGTTTTATTTTTGTTTCTAGATTTTGACCTATTTCTGTCATCACCCCCATAATTTCTCCTACGAGTCCTTCTTTCTCAAACAATGAGACCATCTTCTTGAGTCTCTGACCTATTCATAAATTGTTTCTTTTTCTCCTTAGAAAATAACGCATCATAAACTTCATTAATCATTAGGGTATCACGACTATATAAAATCATATCCTTAAAGGTCGTGTATGATACAGGAAGTGGACACAACAAAATTAACCCTAAATCTTTCTCATCATACTTAGCCTCCAGAGTTTCTAAATCAGAGACGATTGCTTTAAATACAGATAGGTGATCCTTCAAGGACGTACCCTCAGACATGCGATGAGAATAAAGTCATTGATTGAGATGCAACTTACTTGTTAGGCTCTTCGTCATACCCAATAATTCCAACTTCAACCACAACGCAACGATTGTGGTCTCCTTCAAAATATTCTGTAGAATCTGATTGGATAAATGAAGGAGAATCTAAGATAGAGCCTTCCGATCCTTACGTCATTTGTCCTCATCCGTCCATGATGAGGGCATCTTCTCAAACCCTAATAAAGCATTATCCAAATCCATCTGCGCGAGCATGGTCCGCATCTTAACCTGCCATAACAAAAATCTGGTGTTGCAATCCAACAACGAAATATCATACTTCATGGTTACTACCCCCAAGAAAATAATCGAGGAGGCTTTGATGCCAGTTTGTTAGTAATCGGACAGAAATAAAGCAAACCACAAGCAGAAAGAAAAATAAAAATACACAGATTTACGTGAAAATCTTTGCAAAAAAAATTACGGCCAGAGGCAGAGGATGTTTCACTATAATGAAAGGAGAGAAGTACAATGTAGAGAATGCGTATTTTCTAGATACTCCAAAACAACCCACTAAATGCACTTATTTAATATGTGCATACAAAAAAGTCCTAGGCCCCAAAAACATAAAGGTCCACAGGCCTATCGGCCCGATCCCTACGCTACCACCACAGACCTAATTGAAAATCACAAACATGAGTTTTACCACGAAACTTTCTGGGCCGGATCAACAAAATTCGGGTCACAACTCTAAAACTATTCTTTAAGGTCCGTTATATCATGTTTGAATTATAAAAATTATAATTATGTTATTTTTTAGGTGTAACACATTCCCAAATAATCCTGCATTGACTCAATTCACATAAATTCTGAACAATAATTAGTCAGCTAATGATGTAGTTGTTCATGAGTTGGGTGGAGATAGTTTAGATGATGATAATCAAATGTCTGATGATGGCAATTCAGATAAGGACGATATCACTATCCTCTCACACGATGATAGTATTAATTATGATCCTGACGCCATTTCTTATTTTGATCACACAAAAGAAGGCCTAAATGATTTTAAATATTTTAGAAATAATGATTCTGTTCAAACCACACTATGAAAATTCGAAAATCTTAAATAGCTCAATTCAGGTAAGATATTCTATCAATAATATATCTATGTATTTAGTCTTGCTTTTAGTTATTATTGTTTGATAATATTTTATATATTTATATAGGTATGGTATTTTCAATTAGAAAGCAAACAAAAGATGTATTAAGACGACATCGCAGCGAAGAAAGTAATACATTTGTGATCGATCCAAAGTAGAAATTTGAAAGGTGACTTTCAAGTGTAATGAAGCGGGTTGAAAATGAATGATTTGTTTTAGAGAGCTTCCAAGTGGCTTGTGAATGAACGAAAAAAATGTTCGAGAAGCACACTTGTTTAACAGGTGATTAAAAAGATCTTTGTAATTTCAGTAGGAACATGATTGCTACTTTGTTGATTCCAACAATTATGGTCGAGCCACACTTTAGTATTAAAGTGGTGCAGGAAGTTATGAAATTGAAGTTTAATTATACTGTGAATTACAGAAAATTCTAAAAATCTTGTATGAAAGTTTTTGTAATGATGAATGGGGATTTTAAAGGTCTTTCAATACATTGCCTCGTTACATAACTACCCTACAATATTTCAATTCGAGCATTGTTGTTGAGTAGGAGTACGAGTCAACTATAATGCAAGGTGAGCAAATTTTTAAATTTGTCTTTCGGACTTTTACACAAATCATTGATGGATTTAAAAGTTGTAGGCTTTTCATCTCAATAGATGGCACTCATATCAATGGTAAGTATGATACTAAATTGCTAAACCCGTTGGAATTGATGTGAAAGCCAATATTCCACTTACATATGTTGTTGCATGTTAGAGTTTTGAGTCATTAACATGATTTCTTATGTTATTGTGAAGGTAAGTTGTGTGTGATTGGTGAGGTATTGAACTTATTTCTGACAATCACCCATGTGTACTACAATGTTATATGCGAGGTTATAACCATCCTCCATATATTATAAATTTTGTGTCCAACATTCAAAAATAAATTTTAACTGTAAATTTTTAACAGTAACCGTGAGAACTTAATGTGATTGGCGGCTATAGAGTATCAAGATAAGTTTAAGCAATGCATGAGACAAATTAAATTAATATCACCTGTTACACATACATAACTACATGATCATCCTTTTGAAAAATGAATATTGTACAATGATAATGGTTATAGGTGGGGGGCTCTTACAACCAATATATCCAAGCCATATAATGGATTATTGAAGAAAAAACTCGCGGGTTTCTGTTATTACCATGATTAGACTGACCTTTAAAAATCTTGTTGACCGATTTCGTGATAGAAGTTGTTTTACGAAATTGTTTATCACTGAAAATAAGCTTTTATCGCTCAGTGTTGAAACAAAATTCCTAGAATATTGGGAATGGGCCAAAATGGACACAGACAAGATGCAGTACAATATCGCTAGTGTCTTTTTGAGGTTTTAGTATTTACACATAATGGTAAGGGTGGAAATGTACACATAATCATTATTGAAGGATGAAAACATTTTAGTGAGAAATGGAGAAATTACCATATGCCATGTTCATATGCTATAAAAATGTGATATTGGTCGCATTGACCCAAAGCCTCTTGTTGCTAAGTTCTATAGTTTAAAATATTACAAGAGAACTTACTCGGGTATATTCTCTTTATTGGATGAGGAGATATCTTTGCGACCTTCTTCATTCAATGTAATTATAAATACTCAATATTTAAAAACTTTTGAAGCTACAATACTAAACATCATAAAAATGATATGAACATTGCTCCAGACCACATGACACTAAGATGTGATTAATGTAGGAAAATCTATCATTAGAGGACTCGTTATCCTCGTCGGTCTCAGTAGTTTTTTTCTAATACTAATCTTGTACAATTATGTTATTTTTTATTTTGTTACTAAATAAATATGTTTTGTAGTATGATTGATTCTCTACCCCGTCGGGGGTAGTGGTATGGACTGCGTACATTTTACCCTCCCCAGACCCCACTATGTGGGAATATACTGGGTATGTTGTTGTTGTTGTTGTTGTAGTATGATTGATTCATTTTAAGAGAATATTGTTTGATAGTCTCACAAGCATCCTTATTTACAACTTATTGTTTGATAAACTATTTAAAGTACGTATAGTCTTATTGTACTTTTCATGAAGTTTTTTGAATATCTAAATTTTAATTCAAAAAATAAATTGATATAATCTAATTTAGCTTTGAAATTTAGTCAAATTGACTCGCGAAAAATGAGGGAGCAATTAAAATGAATAGGGGGAGTAAGTAATTAATGTACATTTTTGCAGATCACATTCATGTGAGAATGGTAATCGTAATATTCTTAAGTTAAATTTCTTACTTTTTGCAGTATAAGATTCTAAAGTGCATTTTTATGATATAAAGCTTATCAATGACAAGTAAGAATAGTAAAAGTAAGATTCTAAAGTTAAAAAAAAATATCGGTTAGATAATATGAATTGTAACATACATGTGAACTTTCTATGACAACTTTTGTCCTTACGTGAGAGGGACTTTATGATGTTTTTTTGAAATTTAATATATTTTTTCATGATGTTTAATAAATTAGTAAATTACTTATTCGAAGTTCCCTCTTTCTCAGCACGTGCTTCAACACTTAGTGAGAAAAGAGACTAGCTTTTAGATATAGCCCTACACTTCTATTGCATCCAGTCAAGTAATTGTAGAGTAAATTTTATGAATTATCGATATAAAAAACATAATAAAAATATCAAGTTTGTATGAGCCATAAGATATAATAGTTTTGAGATAAAATACAAAATTATTTTATCATACGTTTGATGGAAGATAATTTATTATCATCAAAAGTTGACATATATATTACAACAATATTTTTTTTAAGCATCTCTATGCTCTCCATGACCTCCTTGTCGTCAATCTTGTGATGAGTTGTCCACCTCATGATCAAATGTATTATGTGCAACATTTGCAAAGATATTTCAACCCGATGAATTATTATATGCACTAAATTCAAGTGGCTGAGATAATGCAGCAACCATATCCATAACGGGATAATACGAACTTTGATTATCGTAGTTATCATCTTCTTGTTGTTGATAAAACCAACTCCATCCTCATCACGTAGGTTAGCACCATATCGACGTACTCTAACTCTAGTAACTCGATGTCGAGATAGTATTGACACTATCTGTGGATCTTCATATTCTTTCAATAAAGTCTAGTTCGAATCTAAAGACAACCTAAATGTCCGAGCAACTGCATTTAAAACACCCACAAAATCATCAACAATCTCACTTATTTTTGCCCAACTGATCTCGTTGTTGTAAGATCTTGCTGAATATTATAAGTATGCTGATGTAAATGATGTAGTGCACGAGCTTATGACATGATTTTTTATTAAAAAATCTATGGAAATTAATGTGTAGTATATATATATATACTAAAATTTTAATCAACATGTCATTGCTTCATTCTTCTAGCAAATATGTTGATAGCCTCTTACCACATTATATTTTGAATTACCTATTAAAGCACACGAGTAAGCTATGTATCGTTTAGAATATGTAATACTGATAGTCGTTACATTGACTTGCGATACTTCATATATAAATTGAGCTCGTTAAATATGATCTAGGCGATTGTTTCAAGTACCAGTAGTGTCTTGTAGCTGAAGTTGCCTCTATGATCTCGTTGCAAATCATTTATCTAATATAAAATGATCCATTTGAAAAATGATAATCGGCTCAGGAATATCAAATTATCTCAAAACTCGATCAATCATGTGTCATTCTTGATACATCCCATGAATGAGTGAAGTTTTTGTCCTCAAATATTTAATTCACGTCGGCACTATTTGAAAATTTCAAAAATAACGGCATTTGAATAATATTACCACACAAATTAAATAAGTAAAATACAAAATTAAATATTTAATAATTTAAATACAATGCACGTACACTAAATTAATACCTAAGTATTGGTAAGACCATTCAAAACATCCCTACATATGACAAACACTTTAAGCGCCTGACTATCTCAATTCTTTTGGTGTTTTATTTTTGTGCAAGTTTCGTATGTGGCGAATCTGAAGGAATGTAATGTGGTTATGCAGGGATCATTCGTTCGCAAGCCCAAACCTTAACCAACACATATAACATAAAATTATAATTAAAAGAGAAAAGTCATAAAAAAAACCCCTGAACTTGTTCGCTCAACTCACTTTAACACTTAAACTTAACTTTCGTTTATTTACCCCTCTTAATAATTTTAAAGTGAATTAAATTCACCCCTAAAGCTGACGTGGAAAAAAAAAGCGAGTGAATTATTTTTTTAATAAAGGGCCACTTTATTATTATTATTTATATATATATATATATATAATTAAAAAAAAATCAAGAACCCACTTCATCTTCTTCTTTTACCCGCCCCCATTCCCATCACCCCCTCCCCACCCCAACCCGCTTTCATCATCAATTATCTTACACCTTTTGTTCAACCTTCAAAGTCTTTCTTCAAAATATATTTCAAATAAAACTCTACCAACAAAAACAAAGTTGAAAATAAAGCAAAATTTTAGTAAGGTTAAACAATTTTCATCTAATTCTTGCAAAAAAATTCCTTTTAGTTTATCTTTTTTTTTTCCAATTTGCATAATAATAACAAATTGAATTTGCAAGTATTTTGAAGTGAAGGTTAAAATAATGTGGAAAAACTTTAAATTGGCGTGTTCATGGTTGTTCTCTAATGGTGTTAATGAAAAAATAAATAAATTGAAGGGCGAGGCATTGCAGGGGTGGGAATTGGAAGGGGAGAAAGTGAGGGGGGAAGGGGCTGGAAGAGCGCTGGGGGAAGGAGGGATGTGATCTAAAGAAGGATGGGGTGGGGTGGGGTAGGGTGGGGTTATGAAGAAGAAAGATTTTTTTTTCCTTTATATATATATATATATATTTAAATATATAAAAATAATATGTGTGTGGGATTATTTTTTTTAAAAAAATTCTATTTTCTTATGTGGCAATGACCTGACATAGATGTGGCACTGATTTGGCACTGACATGACGCGTGTATAGTGCACTCTCTGTAGTGAGAGTGGGATTGTGATTTTGAGGGTGAATTTAATTCACTTTAAAATTATTCAGAGGTAAATAAACGGAAGTTAAGTTTAAGTGCTAAAGTAAGTTGAGCGGACAGGTTCAGGGTTTTGTTATGAACTTTCTCTAATTAAAACTTCGAAATTAATATCTGATATGTTAAAATAATGCATACCTATAAGAATAGAATAAATTCGCATAAATCATGAGCAATGGTCATCGAAGTCTGACATAAGTAATTGTATAAATATACTAAAGCAATCGTTCCCCAAGCCTGTCTGTCCATTGAGTTAAGATCACGCATATTAAGTAGATAATCTAAGCTTATTTTGTTACCTGAATTTTCAAAAAAATACAATCACCACACAACCACAATAGCTATAATCCCACTCTTTGTTGCGCAACGTCTTTTTCAGTCTCATCTATGATCGAATTCAAATTATTTAAGTTATTCATATGATTTACTAATTCTTTTGCGCAAAACAGACTACCTTTAAGGTAATTTCGTGCAACTACCCAACCAGTCATATTTTTTAATAAATTTATTCACTGAATGCTGCTATATAATCTAACGTCTTCCTGAAATAGAGCCTCCTCATCAATATTCATGCCAAATAATACCTCTACATCCCTCTACATCCAATCTGATGGTATATTCGCCAATACACGTGTGAAATGTATGTGTTCTAAACGTCACTATTCAACAAGTGTAGTAATAAGTTCCGGATCACACTTGATGTTTTTCACCTTTAAAAAAGCTGTAAAAAGAGACAAAAATTAAAGAAACCTCAAAATAGGTCGAAAATAAGAGACCTTATGAGGTCGCTTATCCCTTCAATTTATTCTTTTAATTATATTTTAAATAAAGAGACCTTATGAAGTCGGTAAATGATAAAATAAATTGAACGACATAATATTAGAGACTTCAAAAGGTCCAAAATAAAATGCGAAAAAAATTAGCCCCAAAATAATAGTAAAATTTTAAGCATTGCGACCTCATGAGGTTGCTAAAATTTTAATAAATTAATATTTGTTATAAAAAATAATTGCGTGTCACTATTTTATGAAGTGTAAAGGCAAAATATATATTTAGTTAATTTTATAATATTTATTATTTATTATTATAATTAAAATAATAGAAAAACCCAAATGAAATAGGCATCTCTCTCAAACCGACCCTCTCACAAATTTGGCGCAAACACTCTCTCCCAAGGCTGCCCCTCTCTTGAAAAATCGGTCTCTAGCTCTGAAACTCTCTCCTTCAAATCGTAAATAATCTGCTGGTTCTCCATTTCAAGTAAGGTTGTTTTGATTTTTTTCATATTTATGTATAGAATGGTATTTGGATCTATGGATGTCTTGGGTCTTCTTTATTTTTTCCAAAATGTGAATGAATAGTTAGGGATTTTGTTACCTTGTTTCAGAACGGTTTGAGGTTTAGTATGTAATTGTTGGTGGTTTTTATAGATCGTTCTTGCGTTGATCATCAAACTATTGGTAACCCTCGCCCTTTTCACGGTGTTTGTTATAGGGATTGCTGTTGTGGTTTATTATGTGTGTGGGCATGGTTAATTGGCGTGATTTTGACTCGATTACTTAGTCTTCAAGATTGATTTCGGTTATAGTAGAGGCAGCGTAACAGGAAAGTATTGTTTTTAGAGTGATTTGGGTTATGGAAGAGGCATATGAGAATATGAGAAGATGAATGAAAAAGTACATAATGAACTCTCTTACAAAATATGTGTAACTAACTCTTATTTATGAAGCTGCAACATTTATTTGTCAATCATTCTGGTTGATAATGGATGAAGCTACCACATTTATTTATCAAGTATTCTGGCCGATAATGGATGAAAGGGGTAGTCCATTGTAATATTTTGGTGCTATCAACTGACAATCAATCGAAAACCTTTTTTTCAATGACAATTTAAAGCACAAGCTCCTCCATTGACCATAGTTCTACATATTCTGATTTCCATCTGATGCATTCACGCTCATCTCTATGAGCAATCCATCCATTGTTGTGACGCCATATAGTTTACTACTATGTTGCTCGGACTCTTCAAACATGCCACTGGATGTGTGATGGGTCTTCCAAAGAAGTGTATTTTTGAAGGATGTGACACCGGTGCGGCTATACTTTTGAAGAGTCCGAGCAACACAGTTTGACTATGCTATATAAGTTTCCAATTTTTCTTCCAAAGTTCCCTCTCTCTGGGCCATCGGTTATGATTTTTCCATCAGTCTTATGTTGTGTATGGTTCATGTAGTACAGGGTGAAAGGTGAACAGAAGCGGATATGAGAAAGGACAATATTAATTTTTCCAGTTTAAGGATAAATCTTAGCCCAAATGAAATAGTAATGGACTATGAGAAGATGAATGAAAAAGTACAAAATGAACTCTCTTACAAAATATGTGTAACTAACTCTTATTCATGCTATTCAGGTATAACTAGCCTAATCACTGTCACATTAACTTCTCTGTTCAGCTATCATTTACTCATACATTATCCTTCATCTTTCTACATCTTTCTTGTTAATCACCGAAGAGAAGCCTCTCTCGATTGCAACCCAATAAGTTATCCAATTTGTATCATCCTCTGTAAGCCATTATTAACCTGTAGAATGAAAACTGAAGACTATCTGTAGATGTGCCAAGGTAAGTAAATAACACAAATCTCTTGATAATATACATATGAGCATTCACTTGTTGAATTTAGTTATCTGTCAGAAGAAACTAGAGCTGCATTAGTAATAAAGGAACTTAATCTTCTTGATAATCTATGGCTTTATGTGATTAGGTGTATGTTTTTAATTGAAACGTAGAAAAAATAGATTATTGTAATTTCAAAAATCTAGAAAGCGAACTTGTTGGAGTGTTTAGAAATCTAATAAGGAAAAACATGAAATTCTAATCATGATTAACATCTTGGTTTAATTAATCTAATCAACACCATAAATTTGAAACTATGACATCTTTAATTCCAAAACAGAACTTGAAGAACTAGAGACAAGGAGAAGCGCAGGAACCCGGAACCATAAATAATAATATTGCAAAACCAAAGGTTACTACACAAGTATAGTTGCACCTGTCGGATTAGAAATCAGCTTCCTTGCAATTTGTTAGCATGAATAGAAATGATACATTACCAAGTTCACCTCTTCCTCCGACAGAACCAAAGACGATATATATGACATAGTAGATCTCTGGTTTATACTTCTAGGACCTATTAAAGTGATAGTTTTGTTACAGCGGAACTCCTTAAGGAACTGAGGGATATTTGTTTGATTATCCAACAGTGAGGATGTTAGATTCTAGTTGTGATTTCTTTTCTGCTATTAATGGTGCGTCTTTCTACCAGACCTCATGAAACTATTTTTATGAGTTGATGCCTGTAGAATACTTGAAACGATCTTCTTTCAGCCTTTTCCTCTTAAGAATCTATGTTAGTATTGCCAGTATAATTGTCTACACAATTGATGAGTTTAACAACTTATCTAGGAAGCTTTACTTTAGACGTCGTAGAGTTAAAAGTTTTCTGTAAGAAATCTAATTGTGTAGTCTAGGATTGTTTGTCAGCTTTGTTAAGTCTGACAACTAAAATCTTACTTGTTTCATCTGTTTTTATTTTTCATAAGTTTGAACCAATTTGTACTTACTTTATTTAAGCCGAGGGTCTATGGAGAACAATATATCTATGTCAATGAGGTAAGGGGTAAGGTTTGCGTACACTCTACAATCCCCAAAAGTCACTTTTGGGATTATACTAGCTATATTGCTGAACCAATTTATGCTTGATGATTTCTTAGTGACCTATCGAAGGAAAAACTAAAGATAATTTGTAGATATGTCAAGGTAAGTAAGCAACACAAATCTCTTGATAATATAAATATGAGCATTCACTTGCTATTGAATTTAGTTACCTGTTAGAAGAAGCTAGAGCTACATTAGAAATGTAACAAAGGAACTTAATCTTCTTTGATAACCAACAAAAGCTTTTCTGTATAGCTTTTGCCAAGCTTTTGCTAAGTTTCTGCTTATGAGCTAAAAATTACCCAGTGTTAGTTTTGGAACTTATATATGAAAAGGTAGGTGTGTACATAGGTCGGGTTGGTTCGGTTTTCATTAAAAAAACCCAAACCAATCATGTTGGTTTATTAAAACTATAAACCAAATCAAACCAACATAAAATTGGTTTTTTCGGTTTAGGTTTTAGTCGGTTCTTTCGATTTTTTATTTTTTTTATAATCTTTAGGTTTTACTATCATATGGTGATCGAAGACTAGATCAAATATGTTTTCACTCATGTGCTAATGAAAAACTACAATTATGAAAAAATGAGGAGCGGAAAACTCTCTTGAAACTAAAAAGTGAGATGAAGAATGAAAAGTTTAGGTTTTAAGTTTATATTGGATTGTGGATCATTTAATTAGCAATTAATGGACAAATATTACAACTTAAAGGCCCAAATCTAAATATATATCTACATCTACTTGCAAATTATTGAAAATTAATAAAACTAGTTGAAAAAGAATTTAAAAGTAGATTATAAGTAATATTTTATGTGTCACACCCCTTTTTTTAACTCCAAAAGATTTGATTTGAAGTTTCGAAAGGGTTTTTATTATCAAAGTGACAAAAAGATGAAAATTTATTTTGAAAAGGACCTTATATATTCAAAACTCAAAGTCATCACTTGGCATAAATCGGGTGTGCGAAGTCACCCTTGGATATCCTTTATCAAAATGATTTTGACTCTAAAACTGATCCGCGAACAGAGATTCCGGCCAAGGAATTCTGTTGACCGAAGAAAAGGTGTTAGGCATCCCTCGATCCCATGGTTCGACCAGGGTCGCTTGGTGGAGCGTATTGGCTAATTTGATACTACGAATGTATGAACCACACAAAAGCACGTAAAATAATCAATCAAGCAAAAAAAATGAAAACAATCCAAAATTTGGTGTCCAGTCCAATTATACAATCCAAAAATAGAAAAAAAATGCGAAAATGTAAACCTACGCTAACCTACACTAATCCTAAATTATGCTCCAATACCTTACCTAACTCCTCGGGTCTTGATCATGAACGTCCTCCGGATATAAAATAGTTTGGGGCATTCTCCGATGAATAAACACAAATACGTTGGGGCATTCCCTGGCCAAATAATGCATTTAATCCAAAAAATCATAAAACTGAGCCATTCAACACACATTTTCAACATTCAACATTCCACGAGTTCTAAATTTGCCTACCCAAACCTACTATTTGCCTATCCGTTTCAACATATCATAATTCTATCACGTTCCAACAACATTCATTCTTATTTAAATGAAACAACAATAATCCAAAAGAAATCTAAATTCACCCTTTTTATTAATTGCTCAATTTCTCCCCTTCTAACTTCATTTTTTATCAATCAAGCCATCAAAACTACTCAAATTTGTTCCGCATATCAGCAAAATCATATCATCAAACACATAATCATAACATCAACAAAATCCAATGATCATAATCACCCCACACATAACCCCAATATCGATATACCAAATTAAAAATAAAATAAGGAGCAAGAGTTGTAGAGGTGGACCTTCCAATAATCGACTTTCCTTGATAATAAGAATTAAAGAAGCTCGAACTTGGAACCCCGACTAGAAAACTATAACAGTGACATCCTCCAACTTCAAACTTGGTATAAAAAATTGACACCCGAAAACAACTCGTATGCGAATATATCGCGAACTTGACCAAAAATAAAACTGATTCCTTTTCTTTTATTTTCTGTTGTGTCTATTCTTTGAACTAAGAAGAAGATCAGAAAAAAGAACCTCCTTTTTACGTGTGTTATGCTAAGAAGAAACCCCAATGATCCAGTCCTACCTCGTCTATCCCTCTCAACCGCTTCTACCTCTCTCTCTCTCCCCCCCGATTTTTCCCTTTATCTCTCTCAATCTTCTTTAATTTCTCCTTTCCCCCTCGTGATATCCCTCTCAATCTCTCTGTGTATGTGCCATTTTGTGGGTGATGGTGTGTATGATTTTTGTGGGGGTCCGTCTGTGTGAAATTGGTGGAGAAGAAGCTTTATTTCTCTGTGTGTGCTGTGTATTCTTCTGAGAGTGAAGGAAAAAAAAATGGAGATCCCTCTTGTGTTCTTTCTCCCTTTCTATGCATATATGATGTGCTATTGTAAAGGAATAGAGTGAGGTGAGTGTGTACGTGTATGGTGAAAGAAGACGATGGTGTGGAGAAGAAACTGTGTGTTGTGTGCGTATTCAGTGAAGTCCCGAAAAAAGAATCAGCCGTGGTGTCTTTATTGTGGAAGAATGGAGTCAATCCATGGTCCCCCTAGTATGCTAATATCATGGTGAGGTCCATTTTTGTAGCATCTGTATTGTGTAAAAATAGAAATTCCCATGGGGTCCATGTATGAATGTGAGGTGTTAATATTCTGTGAGGGATGGAAAATTCCATGATGAAAGAAATTGGGAATCTTTTTTGTGTGGATCCCCTTCTATTGTGTTCTCTTCCCCTTTTATAAAGGCCAAAATCGTGTAAAAGAAATATGGGGGGTGGAGTCATGTGGGTAGGTGGGGTAGAAGGGTATTGGGGTGTGAGTGGTTAAGGGATGTGATAAAATTTGTTATTAATTTGTTGAGAGTTGGTTGCTATTTTTGTCATTTTGTGGAGGGATAATTACACGGTTGAGGGTACACGGTAGGATAAGGTAAAATAAGTAAAAGTGATCTTTCGGAGGGACAAAATTACGTGTCTACATTATGCATAAAAAGTTTGAGAATTATATATATATATATGTATGTATGTATGTATATATATATTATGTCGGTTTGATTTGGGTTCGGTTTGACTTTTTTTTTTGTCAACACCAAACCAAACCAAGAATGGTCGATTTTTTTTCCATGGTCAAACTAATCAAACCAAACCATAAGTCGGTTTTTTTCTCCATTTGGTTTGGTTCGTCGGTTCGATTTGACTTGACGGTTTAATCTGTACACCTTGGTATCAAGCAAAACTCAATAACTTATGTACCAGAAAGGTTCTTATATATATATGAACTAGAAAAATCCTCTATGCAGTTAAACATTTACAACCATTTTATACATTTCTTCTCATTTGGCAAGATAAAGTTATGGAGCCCTTTTGATAACCACAATTGTGTGCACAAAAAGTTGTTCTTGCTTTGTTTTTTGTCCTATGTTATATATTCTGCTAATCTGCCCATTTTTTCCCTTTGAAATTTTCAGTCCATTTAGTTTAGGTGTATACTAATTACTACACAAATTTCTGCTTATAAACAATAAATTGAGATAGTGTCATTTGAATTTTTGCTAGACTTTTACTATTTACTTATGAGAAATATAAGAGAAGAATATTGTTGAATTGTGTATCTACATTATACAAAGAACCTTTCTGGTACATAAGTTATTCAGAATGAGGCATCAAGTTCAGTCAATATACATGCAATATTTTTGATGTTTCGGCCAGTGTTTCGTAACCATTATTTCATAGCAATTAAAATTCAATTAATTTTGTTCGTAGGAAAAGAAACTTAGGAGGCCAATAACTCAAGCTGAGGCATTCAAGGCAACATACACAAGGAACAATAAAACTCCTGGAGATCGTGATGTTTGAGTTGAGCCACGAGCTCAACTGACCTATGTAAGCCATTATTTCTAGTAGTAATTACTTTATTTTCTACATTTATATTCTAATATTATTATCATTAATTTCAGAATCAATATCTGCAATTCATAGAGGATTTTCACCAAACTCTGCCAGAAGATAGTCAAGACCTACCACTTAGCCAAGAGCAGAATGAGAGAACATGGTTAGATGCGGTTGGTGGCTCGGGTAGGTATGGATATGCTTATGGTTTGCCCCAACAAACCTTTCGTGAATTTCATTCGAAACTAGAAGGTCTCAGTAGTTTGCAGGATGATGAATCAAGGGAGACAATTTTGGCTTTGAAGCAGCAAATAGCTGAGTTATCTAGCGAAACTAAGGCCTCGCAAGCTAGGGAAAAGAAAAGGGATATACAGTATGCAGGAATGAAGGCCCAATTCGATGCATTACTTGCTTCGGGGGGGGGGGGGGTGAGATTCCCCCTTGTTCCGGTGATGTAATATGCCCTCCTTGACCTCCCCAGTCTCTACCTATTTCACATGGAGTATATGGTCAACACATAGATGTGACTGAGGAGCCCAGCAGTGATAAGGATGATAAGGATTACTATGTGGATAATACATCACGTTGTTAAAGTTGAAGGTCGTATTAGGTAATCTAAACCGTACACTTTATGATGGTTTATTTGCATTATTAAGTGTTTTTGAATGCATTAAAACTTTAAAGGAGTCTGAACAATAGTATTTTAAGTAACTTATGAGTTCTACATTTTGTTCGTTCAATTTCAAGGAATTTAAATTTGATTTTTATTTAGTGATTATTGGATTATATTTACTTGTGTTTGTTGTAGTTTGATTGATTGGTGGGAGCTCGATTTAGTTGATTATATTATATATATTATTGAATTGAATTAAGATGGCACGTATTTGTAAAAGTTGTATGCCATCAGTTTTTTCTTTATTTTTTCATAAAAGAGGCCTCATGAGGTTGCTTTTTCGCATTTTTATTTTCCAGAAAAATGCACAAAAGCAACTTAATGAGGTATCTTTTTCACAATTTCATTTTCCACGTTCTCAAATAAGAGATTGCAAGAGGTCACAAATTATTTATAATAAAAAAATTAAGAAATAATAGTCACCTCATGAGGTATCTTTTAATTTAAAAAAATAAAAAAATAAAATTAAATAGAGACCTTATGAGGTCTCTTTTAATAAAATAAAAATAATTATAAAAAATAATTCAGAGACCTCACGAGGTCTCTCTTTGGAAAATTCAAAAAATAATCTAGCGACCTCGTGAGGTTGCTTTTAAGCGACCTCATGAGGTCTCTCACAAAAAGAGACCTATGTTTTAGAAACCGTCAATTGAGGTTGCTTTTGAAGTCTCTTTTTCATATAAAGAGACCTCATGAGGTCTCTTTTTTAATTCTCTTTTTACAATTTTTTTAGTGGCACCCCTCTAAATCTGCGTGAATCAAAGTAATTAAGAGTGCAGGGATGTAAAGGATGCTCCTTGATATAATTTCAAAATTCATTATCAGCTCAAGGAATCTTTAAACCCCATACCTGTCCAATTACTTGATCATCTCAAACAACCTGAGAATGATAATATGCTTGAAGTGTTCACACATCATATATACTTTTAGTCTCGAATGTAGGTCTCCAGATAAACAATTTATCTGAAACAACAAATAGATGATAAATTCTCAGGAAAAAATTATTAAAAGATACATAAAATTATGTAATAGAAACTAGCGAACCCTAATTTCTTTTTTAAAAATGGTGTTCGCTCATAAATGGACGAACCTAAATGAAATTTGCATGGACAAATTTGAATTTATTAGAGTATTATTTTTTAATAATAGAGATCGCCCATAAATAGACAAATCCTTTTTTTTTTCCTTAAATAGAGTTCGCTCATAAATGGACAAACCCTATTAGTGCAATACACCGTCCTTTACAAAATAATATGTATGCCATTGATTCCATCTTAGCTTTCATAACATGTCTACCCTAATGTTTTGCAAAAATTCAAGAATGAATCTTCTTAAATTACTTTTAAGCATAAAGGTCTGTATAATTTTTTTTCTCTACTAACTTATATTTTAAGGAAAATTTTGAGCCACCAAATTGAAATGTAAAACTTATTGAGGTTAATATAATGCTGGAAACTTTTTTTCCATTGAACTAAAATTAAAAATTTCTACCATCATTTCGAAATAACTTTTTCTTTTTTTGAAGGAATGAGAATCTTAAATTTAAATTAAGTATAGATAAAATTTGACTCAATTCATAAATGAAATAAAAAATTAACTCAAATTTTAAAAAATCTTAATATTTTAATGGAATAGACGAACAAGAGAACATATACAGTATCAAGTCAACAAAATAATTGAGATTAGAGATATTGATGTCTTGAATTATAGAAGAAGTTTTAAAACTGTAGCATGCAATTCTTATGAATTATGATATTGATGTTATGATGTGTGCAACATATAGAATTCTTATATATAAAATGGGAATAAACTTAAGCGGTTGTTGGTTTGTTCTTATAAAAATTATTAGTATTAAAGAAAATAATAGATAAATTATTTTCTATGAAAATATTTATATTAAAAAATAATAGATTAATTGAATTCTGAGATTTTTTTTTTTACTGATTGAAATTCTTTTGTAGTGTTAAACATTTGCATCTCTAATTTTAAATTGTGTTTAAAGAATATAGAAAACAAAGTGTGGTTTACAAAAGTTAAAGTTGTAAAAGGGTAACAACAAATAATTACTTAGATGAACTAAAATGAACAATAAATACAACATAAGAATCGATTTTATTCGAATTAAAAATGAAAAACATATTACATGACAAATTCAAACTACTAAAATTATAAAAACATACTACATAAACATTAATCTTACTAAAAGATTACATGATAACAAATCAACAGTAAAATAATTTCAAATCAAACAGCAAATCAAAAAAACGCATAAAAACTTTCAATACTTTTTTTTCTCTTCTTCATTCCATTTTCTTTTCAAAACATGATTCTCCTGCTCGGTTTTAAGAATATCCTTCAAATGATTTTCTTTAACAATCCCCTAAGTCGCTCTGCGCACTAAAATTCTTATTCCATAAAGACTCTTCTCGTAGATTTTAAATGAGAAATTTTAAACTATTCATTATCAATGACTATGTAGGTATTTGGATGGGCTTAAAAGTTAGTCAAAATGGCTTTTAAGTCATTTTTTATTTTTTTAAAGTGTTTAACGATTTTAAAAATTGCTTTAAAAAAAGTCAAAATTAGCATTTTAAAAGTCAAAAGCCAAAATTTACCCTTTTCCTGCTTTTTTATTTTTGTCTTATCAGTCATTATAGGTTGATCAAGTAAAAGACATTTTTATCCCTTATAATTCTTCCTTATTTCAAAATTACCCTCGTGTAAGTCCTAAAACACAGTCCTTTTTTACTGCAGTTCACTTCTTCTTACTCTGAAAAGTAACGCTGCCTCTCCCAAATTGCTGCATTTTTCTTCAAGATTCTGTGGTAAGTTCTCTCCAGCTTTACGTTTTCTCTCTATTTTTGAATTTTCGTCTCTTTTTTGTATTTTTTCTCCATTTTGTGTCTTTATTTTTTTAAATGGGTCGCATTTCAGCTTTAGAAAGGTGGTTTTCTTAGCAATTATTGTTTCAGTAATCGATAACCTCTTTTGAATCAAAGTTGTGAACGATAATTAGGATTTCTTCAATCATATGTGCAAGTCGGAGTTACAAATTCTGTATCTGCTTAGACAGGTCTAATAAGTGGTAATTCAATATTCATGATGAAAAATGAAAAATCAAGAATACATTCAGCTGAACCAATTTTCACTATAAAAATATCTAAAAATTACACAAATACACAACTTATGTTTTCAATATTACAAAAAATCCCAAGTCCCTAAACATATTATAAAAACCCCAATATATACACAGAATGCTATCTATATGGCGGCTATGTTATGTATATTAATAAGGAGAGAGTAAAGTAATTAAAAAGGTGGGAGAGAGTGTAATTATTTCCAAAAGGGTTGGTATTTATGTTATTTATACTAAAAATATTGTTGTGATTCGACTAATGAAGAATAATGCGTATTTAACTATCTGTGTAGCTAGAATTTCCGTCAAATTGGATTATTGAATTGTTTACGTGTTTGTATTTTGGTTCTGATTTATTCACAAGGGCAGAATGGCTATAACCAATTGAAAAAATTCTACAAATTATATATAAACACGAGTACACACTTTTCAAATTTCAATTCTCAAAACAAGCTATTCTATGGTAAGTAGAAAGCAATCTGCTTACTTTGAGGTCTCCTTTTATCCAATACTTATGTTAAAATTGTGGCCATAAGCCTGTAATTTGATTTAGATCATTTATAGTTCCTGCTAAGTAGATAAATTTAAGGGACAGATAACTTGTGAAAAATCTGAAGATACTTCTAAAAAGCAACACCCATTTTAGCATGGTCTACCACATCAAGTGCAGTATTTGTATAGTTCGTTTGATAAAAAAGTTTCAACGCTTCTTTCTCGTTTTGTTAGATAGCTTCATCACTTTATGTGACTAAGTTCGGCCTGCTCTTTTTCACCAACGTCAAGGGAGATCTGCTAAACATGTTCTATTGTTAGGAAGATTTTGTGACTAACGAGAGTTTTAGTGTTTCGGACTATCCTTAAACCGCTAGCATTTATCCCTACATCTTCTCTTCAAACCATCTATTCAATAACAAAAATAAAAAAGTTTGTTAACTGAATCATTAGAATTAGTTATTGATGTTGAGAATTGATTCAAAGCTTGTTTTGTTAAGTTACTGCATAGGATACGTTTTACTGTTAGTTGAATAAGTCTTTCACTAGAGTTGAAAGAGTCTTTGTTAGGTTGCTATATTTTCGGATTCAGTTGCTACTTTTTCTGATATGGTTCCTAGTTTTTAGTCAAGTAGAGTCTTGGATCTTTTAGAGTTTGTAAGCCTATAAAAGGCAGAGATTTCCAGTTAATAAAATTGAATGCTCTTCTAAAAGATATTTCCTTCATCTTCTTTGCGCAACTCTTACTTTTCTAGTTGAACAACCTCTCTTTTCCTACAATTGACAGCAGAAGAAATTAGCAAAAAGAAAAAAAGAACTTACTGATTTTCTAGCAAATTCTTTTCAGGTAGGAGAAATAACTGAAAATAACCATAGTGTTCTTGATATGCAGGTCTCCCTGCATTAAAAATAAAGTATCTCTTTTGAAAATTTTAGTAAAATAAAAACCACAACTTGAAAATACATGCACAAATTGCTATAAGTACTTGAAAGTGTGTTGTAGAATAACCTTGTGAAAAATCAATTACATTCTCTACTGACTTTGTGTTCTTGTTGATATTGAAATTATAATGTAGAAATAAACAATTGGTAAAAGGTGTCACATTCTTAAATAAATTCATGAAATTATTGTGTGTTTGGCTAAACAAAAAAAGTAAAAAACTTACATTGAAGAAATCGAAGATAGGTGAGCTAGCTGTATCATTCAGTACAGAAAGTTCTTATTTTTGTTTTTTTTTTTCCTTAGCTTTTTGCTTCTTAGAATTGTTTTTGTTTTTTTATTTTCACCTTCAAAGTTGTCGTCTTTACAAGATGTTAAGTAGGAATTTTCTAGGTATAAAGTCCAACATGACTCACATTCACTACTACATTTTGAATCAGCTGCCACCATTTCATAATCCATTTGATTTATTTGTATGTCTAAGACAACAAATTCAAGAAAATGAAATGAAAAGTTTATTTATGTGGGGGAAAATGATGAGCAAAGAACTACTACACAAGTGTTGTTAGTGAGTAGTTACACCCCTTGTTGTTGCTATAGTCCAAGAAATATGTCACACACAGTAGTACCTTATACACTTTTCAATAGAGTAACCCTCCTAGCATATGACAAGTATTACCTTATACACTTTTCAATAGAGTAACCCTCCTAGCATATGACAAGTATCAGTTGGTGTGCCTGTTATTAGCCATGCATTTAGTTAGATTACTTGCATTTTGTTTCTTATTCTTATAATAAGTCTTTTCCTACATTTTTAGAATATGTTTGTTCTTACTACTCATCTTATTCATCACATCTTCAGATCATTTATATTCCATCATATCGTAAACTAGTTTGATATGAAGTAATGCTAAGGGGGACGATGATGCTCATATTTCTTTTATAGAGGTGTGTGAAATAGAAATTAGAAAAGAAAATAGATCAAACTCTTATTTTAATAAAGATGGATGAAAAAAATATGGTTGAGGAGTACAATAAAAAGACGGGAAAAAACTATACTAGAAAACAATTGAAAAATAAGTGGGATAACATGAAATAGGACTGGACTTTTTTTAAGCAAACGATGAAAGAGGATACAGGTTTAGGTTGGGATACCACAAAAATACAATTATTGCAGATGACGATTGGTGGGAGCAAAAGATTAAGGTACGTCTCTCGCATTATTCCATATTTCTTTATTATTTCTCTCATTGTTTAATTTTCTTAAGGAGTTTTGTTTGTTTTTTTTATTTCAGATGGATTATCAATATAGAAGGTTTAGGAATAGAGATATTTCTCTCGTATACTATCGCTATGATGCATTATTTTCTGATATTATTTCTATAGGGAAAAGGCACGCCCCACGAATCAAGAACAAATTTCTGAAATTGAAGTAGATATGGACAAAGAAAGAACAAATGATGTAGATGATTTTGACAAAGAACACTTTATTAATTCCGATGATGAAGGGAGTGATGAAAGTGATGACCCACATGATATGGGTTCTCTTATGTTTTCAAAGTCGTCATTAAAAAGACAACTTTAAATTGATGGTATTGGAACTAGTAGTCGAGTAAACAAAAGTAAGACAAAATCTGCCAGAGAGAAACTACACTCTATAGTTGAATTAATATCAAGCAAAAGTGCTGCTACATCTTATGCAATTGAGGATTCCATCATTGATAAGTGTATGAACTTTTTGGCAAGTATTCCTGAAATTGTTGTTCCATCGGAAATGTACAACTATGCACTGAACTTGTTTCTAAAGAAAGACGTTCGTCAGATATTTCTTAAGATCACTACCGATGAAGCTTGGAAGTCTTGGTTGGAATATAACTATGAGTTATAGCTCCTTAAGAAAATGTAAAGAATGTATTCGTTTGATTTTAAGTGTTTTTATTATTTGATGCTTGATATTATGGTTGGACGCGTGAAACTTTATACGTTGTGGTTGTATTGTTAAAGCCCTCTTAAAATTGGGTTGAATTTATATGTATTGTTGTTTGTGTGTGTATTTTATACATATGTATGTTTTGTTGATTTTCACTTATTAGGAGGAGAGTATGCAATGAGATGTAAATTACATAGCTTCGTAGTATATAATACAAATCAAAATATGTTGATATACTCTATTAATGTGAGGATTATGAAATTTTAATACTTCCATACTCTATTGATGTGAGGCATTTTTTATTTTCAGTTAAATAGAGAGTTTGGATATTAGCATATCTCCTGATTTAATTGACTTATTAGATGAAGAAGATGAAGAACTAGAAAAAAGTTCGCAGAGAGCAAGACAAGGAGCGGATGACTTTGTGTCAACTAGCAGGTGAATATGTTTTGAGGTATTGTGAAAAATACTTATTTAAGGAACCTTGTTGTACATCAAAGCGCTTCGGACATATATTTATTCAAGAGATATTACGAGGAAATGAAGTCCCTTGTTATGAAAATTTTTGATTGAAGAAGGAGGTGTTTATTGATTTATCCAATGACTTAACCAAAACATATGGGCTTAAACCCGCTCATGAAATTTGTACACATGAAATGTTAGGCATATTTTTGATGATTTGTGCACATGAAGCGGGAAATTGAATGATACAAGATATCTTTCAATATTCTGGAGAGACGATTTATAGACACTTTTATAGTGTTTTAAACGCCATTTCTAAGTTTGCAAGAGATATTATTAGACCATATTTAAATTATAATGATGGTGTAGGAGCTCACAAGCCATGTAATGAGCGATATTTGTCTTTCTTTAAAGTAAGTTGTACTTTCTTCAAATATATATTTTATTATACTTAATATTTAATTTCTCTTATAATTATTTCCTTAAGTTAAATTTATATATGTATATACTTGTAGGATTGCATTGGAGCACTTAATGTCACACATGTTAAAGCTAGATTATCGCAAGGTCAAGAAATACCATATAATGGCCGTAAAGGTTAGCCGACTTAAAATATTCTTGTTGTTGTAGATTTTAATATGTGTTTTATATTTGCATGGGCTAGATGAGAAAGATCGACTCATGATAGTCGTATATTTTGTAAGGCTCTTCGTAGACAAGAACTCAACTTTCCACATCCATTGAAAAATAAATATTATCTAGTTAATTTTGGATATTCGCACATGAAATGATACATGGCTCCTTACAAGGGAGATAATGTGAGATGTGACCTTTTGGACTTTCGCTGTGGTGCAACACGGCAATTGCGGGTGCCAAGAGGACACATTGAAAAATTAATTATTTGCATTCTTCTTGTAGAAACATAGTAGAGCGCACTTTTGATATTTAGAAAGCAAGGTAGTCTATTTTATGAGACATGTCTTACTATAACATTGACATCCAAAGGAATATCATAATTGCTACTATGGCCATTCATAATTACATTAGAAATAAATGCAATATGGATAATGCATTTCAAACAGTTGAGAATGAAAGATATATTTCATCGGTTGATGCTGACGTAGGCACAACTTCAAGGGCTAACAATATAGATGACGAAAATGTGAGTGAGTAAAATTATTTGTATTGGGTGAGACTTCATGATATAATTGCTAATGATATTTGTAATACTTGATGCTTGTATTAATTGAATATTTTCACTTTTTGTATTCATGACAAACTTAACTCTAGCCATATTAATACCTCTTTTGTATGAACCTTCTCATTTACGAAATTTAAATTTTATATATTTTCTCCTTCTTTAATATATTCTTTTAAATTTAGACAATTATTATTGTACAACATATGAATTTCTCTAAGAAGAAAATAACTCACCAACCAAGATATATGGAGAATACTCACTGAAGATATACAACTTCATGGACGATTAGTGAATAATCCATCTATATTTCACAACGCAACATTCGTATTTGACAATGTTTTAATAGTGATAGTGTCATTACTCAATCAACGAGTAATATATTTTCAAATTAAGAGCCATTTTATCAAACAAATAGTATCATTTGTGACCAACTATTTATATATTAATGTAATTATAATGATTAGTAACATATAAATTTTGCTTGATAATTTTAACTCTTTTAACAAAAAAAAAAGGTATTTTAACGCACAAATTTAATATTCATTTATGAATTTTTTTTAAATATATATATATATATATATATTAAAATATATATTAAAATATATATTAATTTTAATCTGTATCATTGTAGAAATAAAAATTAATAATAATCAACTCTATATATTGTAACTGCTTTAAGGATATTTCAGACATTTTGACAAAAAGAAAGTGCTTAACATCACTTGTTTACCAAACACATCAACAACTTTTTTTTAGTTTCACTACCTTTATCCAAATACGCGACTGCTTATTTTTAAAATAAGTTTCAACACTTTCAAAAGTATTTTTAAAGAACTTATTAAAAACCACTTTTTTCAGCCTATCTAAACGGGCTCTATATAATTTGTAGGATAATTTTAAATAATTAATTTAGTTGGTGATTAATAAAAATATTATTTTATTAAATTAGTAGTGGGTCATATCCATCACTTCCTTATTTTTTGTCATGTATGAGATTGGGGTAATAGATTATTAGACTAGTAGTTATACGTTCAATTTATTTGAATAGAGAGAAAACGGGATAAGAGGTGCAGAAGGGAAAAAAAAGTGCACAATAGATGCAATTAAGACGACTACTACATGTAAGAAAATCTCATCGCTCCATGTTTAAGACATAATAGTTTACCGCACGTGCTCACATGCATAACGTTTGATTATATAAAATTAAATGATTTTATCTATTGCTGAGATTTTTAGTGAAGTGCAAGAAGTTCAACTCAGACTTCTAATAAGGAAAAGTTTTGCCATAAATATATTTAATTAATTTTCAACATTTAAATATTAGAAAAAATCACTAATTCTGATGACTGGGGAAAGGTTTTACCATAAATATATTTAATCAATTTTCAACTCTTAAATAGTAAAAAAATAGTAAAAAGACGATTTTGTCTAAAACAAAGACTTTTAATGAAGGATAAAAAGTTCAAACAACATTTCTAAGGCCCTTGACACTTTTAATATATTATAAATATAGATTATAGTTATAGATTATAAATATACCAAATATTATCAATGTTATATTAACAGAGTTGAATTTTAATTGCATTAAATTATAATTTGTAATTGAAAGCACTGTAACGTTAATTTTTAATAGATTTAGGGGACAAAATAATGGGTCACTTGAGGTTTAATGATGACCTAATGATTGGCTAGGATTAAATAAATAATTTTTCTTATGGGGATGATATATTGGAATAAATTTTGAACGTTTTGCATCTTTGAGGAAGGGCAAGACTTTTGCGACTAGCTATATTCAGATTCATCGATTAATGTAGGTTATTATTTAATTGGACTCTATACTTGATTAAATTGTGTGTATACTCCTAAATTGGAGGCTTGTTGATTGATCTTCAGACATACTTAAATTTGATGATATTTGAACTGTTGATACTTGTATGAATAATTATTGAAAATCAAACTTGATCGAATTGCCTAATGAATTTAAGTGCACTTGCAAATTTAGTACGTTGTATTGTATCCTAAGAGATAATGTGAATTTGATAGAATATATATAACATGATTATTAAGGATCGAGTACCACACCGATGTAGTACATGAACTTAGATTGTAATGTCATGGCTAGTTGGGTAAAAATAAGTCTCTTATCATGTGTGTACAAACTAGTATTGATTTTGAGAGTTCGTGTGATTTGATAAGTTGATAATGAGCTAATGATATTTTAGTTGCGAGGTTGAGAAGGACATAATTATTACTTGCGGTATATTGTTGATTTTGTGATTGTTATGGTGTGGTTGATACTCTTAATATCTACATGACTTATTTGTAAGCATTATTTGGTCTGTCATTGGTGTACTTGTTAATTCATTGATACTTGCTATGTGTTAATATTTGTCTACTTGTTATTTAATTTATGTTGTATACATGCTACTAAATTTAGTTTGCCTATGATACCTACTAGTACATAGTGGTTTGTACTGATACTACCATGTACTATTCTTTTGTTGAGTGCAGAAAGTGTTTCAGAGGCTTAGACACTACTTTGTCTTTAGTGTTTGATAGTTGGTATCAATCCAAGGGTGAGCACTCCATCTCCAGATTGCCATGAATCATCATATTAGTTCTTGTCCTTATTTAGGACAATGAGACATTCTTTATTTTGAGTATCTTTTTAGATGAATTTTTTATTTTAGAAGTTCTTATATGATGACTTTAGGGTCTTGAGATTTTAATAGGTATTTTGTTTGATTTACGCATTAATAATGATTGGTTTTGAACTTATTATTATTAAAGTGACGTTTATGATAACCTCATCTTAATATTGACTAAATAATTGGGTAATGATTCGGGTTAGATGATTCTCCCACAAAAAGATTAGTATGAGTGTAACTCATGTCGGTTTGGGTTGTGTCATTCTTTTAACAATGTCCAAAGAAAATTTCTATCTTCTACGACTTCATTGAGATTACTTCATAGATTTCTATGAAGTCGCAGTATCACCATCGAATGTGGGTCTCTTCAATCATAGCAGAATGGTGTTCGTTTTATTTCTTAACATACGTTCTATCCACCGAAAATAATCACATCCACTAGTTTTCTAAAATAACAAAATAAGGAGAAAAAGTTAGTATACACATATTTTTAATTCAACAACTTAAAATTTTTATCTTTGAATGCACAAAACTCCAAAACTTACGATCGATATTTCTTGGAGTCTTTGATGATTTCGTTTTACACTATTGATTGCATTTACATATATTAAGTTCAATAAAATATAAAGACATTTTCAGGAATGAGATATACATCCGGTTCAATAAAATATAAAGACATTCAATAGAATATACATCCAGATTATTGAGATATAGTTATCAACTCTAAAATTCAAAAAGAGATGATATTAGTAGAATAACATGATAGATGAATGAGATAAAATGAAGTTAACAACAACACATTAATGAGTGAAAAAATTGTACCACTTCTAAAAAGATGAAGTAACAAAATGGTTACTGAATAAATAAGAATTTCTCAGGAATATTAACAATGTAAGAATCAATTCTCAATCGAATCTCTCTGTGAAAGAATCAATGCTTGCCCAAATAAAAGTAGTTTGCCCACAAATGGACAAATTATAACAAAAAGAACTTTTCAAATTGTGGTTTGCCCATTTTTGAAAAAATATCATTAATATTTCTTTCACTTGCAACAAACGTTTGCCGATGAAGTTAACAGTGTTAGATTGTAGTTCGCTCATTTTTTGGCGAACTATCCATTTTGTTACATAAAAAGGACTGTCCATTTTGGTTCATATATTTGAAAAACTGTCCCTTCCAGTTTCGAATTCTATGTTTGGCTACGTTTTTTTAAGGCTAAACTTGTTTGAAAAAATCAAGTGTTTGGATAAACTTTTGAAAAGAATAAATGTTCATGTAGAATAACAAAAGTTGATTTTTGTTGTCCTCAAAATTTTATATCATGATTTAGTAGTAGTTTATGCACTTTTGTGCTTAAACATCATATTGTTTGACCTTTAAAAAAGATTGGGAAGTATTTCAATATTTAGGTGAGAGTTTTCTTAATTAAAAACGATTTGTGCGTCATATTTTAGAGTCCTAAGCATTGGGATCCATGTCACGACTCTAAAAGACTAAATAAATTGAGAATCTGCAGTCCAACGTGGTGGGTTTCATGCCTGATGTGCCTTGGTAACATGGCACATTCGATGCCTAAAACAAGGAATTTATGCTTGAACTTAGGTTATTTTGGTGGATATGATGTGTTTGTTGCATGATTGCAGTAAAATCAGGTAGAAATTGGGTTGAGCTGAAAATTTAAAGAAAAGTCTATGCAAAAGTTGAAGTACTGGTTAGGCTACGAGTCGTTAAGCCACTATATGACTCGTAGCCCAACTCGTAAGGATGGCAATAACTAAAGATATGTTGGAGATGCTAAGTATCAAATGACCACGACTCGTAAGGAGTGAATACGGGTCATAGCATGCACCCGTAAGGAGAATAGTGAGCTATGCTAAGGTTCAGAATTGAAGTCATAGAAGGCTACGAGTCGTAAGAATAGATTACGACTCGTAGTGATCACCCGTAATGAGACCAATGTGCCATTACCTGAAGATTTAAGCTCTAGTGTTAACGAGTGAAGACTACGAGCCATAAGGACTGACTAACACTCATGGTGAGGAATCGTAAAGATAGCAGACTCAAGTCACCTGGAGGAGAAAAGATACTAGAATGACTACAAGCTACATCCTACGAATCGTAAGGTGACTATACGAGTCATAGCCACTAGAGCCAGAAGAAAGCTACGATAGCTGGCATCGAGTCATAAGGAGACCTAACGACTCATTGCCAAAGACGTCACCACTACCGACTTAACTTTCCTAGTTCTTTTTAATTAGGATTTCATTGTTATTTTAAACTACTATAAATACCTTAGGGTTAATTTATTATTACTTTACAAACTTTTATAATACTTTTGATACTTTTCACATACTTTGATTATTGTGATTTTGTGTTCGTATTCAGTTAGAGATTTCAGATTTTGTTCTTTCATTATTGTGCAACTAATTACATGCCTTCTTTATTGATTATCATGGATTGTTGCATAAGCATAAGCGGCTAAATTCCTTGACTAGGGTTGTGGGAATCCTTTCGGATTAGCTACGTAAGAAAAGTTGGAGATTTATCTATTCTGCTGTATTTGCATATATTGAAATCTTCTTCGTATTAATTGTACCCAGGATACTATAAAAGCTTGGGAATTGCCTGCATTTGAGAACGTCCTCACAAGGGAGTTTGAGATTGGGTAAAAGGAGATTACAACTGTGATTCGCGGCCATCAACCCTCATCTAATCAACTCGAGACTCAAAAAGTAAGAGTTGTTATGAGGTTATAGACAAGAGACATCAAAGCAACACCTTGAGACTCACAAGGTAAAGGGTGAAATCCATCAATGCGTTCATAAGACGATCGATAGTACATAGCTTATAAACTTTGCATGCAGAGCGGTAGGTGAGGTGAATTGAGCACGAAAATCTTATGTAGTTGTGAATACAGGGGTAACATAGTCCTAGTGTTCGTCTTCAAATATTTACAAACTCAAGCATACAAGTTCGGCTACTTGTTACTGTTGACTTCAAATTCCCCCCATTTACTTTTTCGTACTGCTCGCAGAATTTGTCAAGTTTGAGATATTATTCACCGTATTCCCTATGGGTTCGACCCCAACCTTAGTTGGGTTACTGTATTTGGCATCGATCGTAGCATACTTTTTTGGAGGATAGTTTTGGGTGACATCAAATTTCGGCATTGTTGCTAGGGAGTACGGTGTTGAATTATTGACTAAAGTTGGTAAAGTTCATAGGTTTTATTTTCTATTCTTGATTTGGTATACACTGATGTATGCCAAACACTAGGAGTCAACGCAATCAATTACTCCCATTAGATCCCGATCCAGAAAGAATTTTACAAATACTATGATGGATGTCAGAGCAAGTTCGTTATGGTGTTCCTGCTAGGGTTTGAGACCCTCAGATTGTACCTCCTCCTCTACCTTCTGATCGACAAAATGTTACTAATAGACAGATGAAGCAATTTTTTGCAAAGGCAACTGAAGATAGAAGAGCAGCAAGGAGGCCCAACTGGCTCAATAGGCACATATTGTATTGCCAAGACTGGTTGATGATCATCGAGCACCACTCGATACAAATCGTGCTAGAGGGCGGGGCGGAGGAGCTATAGTAATCCCAACCTATCAGTATCTACCACCACATGATGAAGATGAAAACATGGTTATGTAGATCCTATTGAGACTGGAGCCATTGTTCCATCTGCCGCTAATTTTTCTAAGATATGCACTTCATGTACCATTCCTAGGGTGGATTAGAAAACATTGAGGTTATGGTTGTTCCTTTTTTCACTAACAGGTGAAGCATCATTGTGGCTAAGTAAAGTTCCTAAAGGCTCAAAATGACTTTACGTGAGCTGCATAAACAGTTTTTTGAATCGATTCTTTCCCCCTGCCAGAATGCTACAGCTAAAAGATAAGATCTATAATTTTTGACATTTACCTACAGAGTCTATGTATGAAGAATGGTTTAGGTTCAAAAAGAAGTTGAGCATGGTACCTCATCACCGAATTCTAGGTTCCAACCTGTTGGAGATATTCTATAGATCCTTGTATATTAGCTCTAGGGTAATGGCAGATACAATATTTGGAAGTGCTCTTATGCGTCTGCGTTGGGATATGGACCAAGAGATGCTAGATGAGATCTTTGTCACTAACCGAGGTTGGCACACTCGGGAGGCTGATAGAGAAGTCGGTACATATATTACTAGATCTGCTAGTGACTACAGAGCTTGTGATGATACGGCAGCACAAGAAGTTGCACAGTTCAAAACTGATATTGGGCAGCTTTCAAAATAATTTACAGCAATGACGATTGAAAAAGTGAATGTAGTGGGGGCACAAGAATCTACTTCCAGAGCTTATGAGTCTGATGCAAATGAGAAAGCAAAGTATTTAGATCACGAAGTGGCAGGTTTCCAAGCAAAAGGGCAAGAAAACCAAGGTCAAAAATATTATGGTGATAAGATCGAGATAGGAACAGAGACCGAGATGGTGATTGGAGATGAAAGAATGACTACAAAGAAAAAAGTGATAAATATGTTCCACCATGTAGCCAAGATACTAAGTCTAGAATAGAAGTAATATTGTCGAAATTAGTAAACGACAAAGAAAGTTAAGAGAGCTATCTTAAGGAGATTAAAGAAAACCTATCAAGGCTGAATCAGAAAGTTGAGTCGCATGTTATTGCGATCAAACAACTGGAGCAACAGTTCAGCCAAATATCAGCCACGTTGATCAAAGTCAGCCTGACACTCTTCCTAGTAATATAGTGTAAAACCCAAAGAATGATAGTCTTTGCCATGCCCTTACCACTCGGAGTGGTAAAACCACAATAGATCTGCCCTTGCTCACTGTGATTGAGTCAATGAATGATGATGATTCTGTTGATGTTAAGAAAGCACCTAGAATATAGAGTGGTAGTAAGCAAAATAAAGATAAGGGTAAGGTTGATAAGCCAATTCTGAAGACCATCTCGAGACCACTTTTTCATTTTCCTTAGAGGCTAAAAAGAAAGCAAGAAGAGAGTAAATATCAGAAATTCTTATCTATGTTGAAGGAGTTGTCGATAAACATTCTACTTGTAGAGGCATTGGAACAAATACCGAGCTTTGCAAAGTTTATGAAGGATTTAGTCACCAAGAAGTGGACAGTCTGTTATGAGCCAGTTGACAATGTACATCACTGCAGTGCTATTGCCTCTAAATTGTTGATAGAGAAGAAGGACGATCCTGGTGCTTTCACTATTCCGTGTACCATTGGATTCTTTAACTTCACTCGGGCACTATGTGATTTAGAAGC
>NC_061111.1:31234933-31250612 GCF_002878395.1 Capsicum annuum
CTAGTGACGGTGGGTTGCATTTCTGCAATCGCCTGTTCAAAAATCTACTTGAGAAGTATGATGTAAAGCATAAAGTAGCAACACCTTATCATCCTCAGACTAGCAGACAGGTTGAAGTATCCATCAGAGAGATTAAGTCTATTTTGGCAAAGAGTGTTAATGCCAATAGGACTGATTGGCCAAAAAAGCTAGATGATGCATTGTGGGCCTACCAAATAACTTTCCAGACCCTCAATAGGTGCTCCACCGTATTATTTGGTGCTTGGTAAGACATGTCACTTGCCTGTTGAACTTGAGCATAAAGTATTATGGGTATTTAAAAAGTTGAATTTTGAGTTGCATGATGCAACATAGGCAAAAATGAGCAAGGTGAATGAGTTGGATGAGTTTCGACTAGGTGTTTATGAGATTTCTGCACAATACAAGGAAAAGATAAAGCTACATCATGATCCAAAAATCAAAAAGAGTATTTAAGCCAGGTGACCAGGTATTATTGTATAATTCAAGACTTTGCTTATTTCCAGGCAAGTTGGAGGCTAGGTGTTATGGACTATTTACTATGTAGAGAGTGTTCCCATGTGGTGCTTTAGCATTAAAGCGTGGTGGTGAAGCCCAGATAAAAGTAAATGGGCAAAGGGTAATGCACTATATGGGTAACATTGAGGAGGTTAAAGTCATTGATAATTTAAGCCTTGGTGAAGTTTGAGTAACCAAGACAACTGAGTCGTGTGCGACGTTAAATGAGGCGTTGCATAGGAGGGAACCAATGGGGCTGGTTGGTGAAGTCTGATTATCTAACTTATCCATATCATTATGTGATGTTAAAATAAGCACTTCGTGGAAGGAAACCCATGTTTTGTACTCATTAAATTATAGGGTAACATGGGTGATCAGTGTGCAGGATTGGATATTACAAGAGTCAACTAGAAAATTTATTGATATCAGGACATACGAGGCTCTTTATGAGTTGTAACCAAACATTACCACTTATGAGCAGGAGTCTTAACTCTTAAGGACCTGGAACTCAGATCACTTTCAGGTAATTGGTTTTTAAAGTCATTACGACTCTTAAAATGAGTCGTAGTAATCAACTACGACTCGTCACCTTGAATAGTAAAAAATGGAGACCCAGGTAAGTTTCCAGTCTTTACGGAGGGAGTCTGCAACCTGTAATCTATGGTTACGAGTCGTAATCAAGACCCGTAACCAGTCCAAACACATCAAACATCGTGGGTTAACCCGGTCCAAATTGCGAATTGGGTTTATTTAAACAAAAGTGGCACCCAATTGC
The DNA here is from genome assembly GCF_002878395.1 of Capsicum annuum. Taxonomy (NCBI): domain Eukaryota; kingdom Viridiplantae; phylum Streptophyta; class Magnoliopsida; order Solanales; family Solanaceae; genus Capsicum; species Capsicum annuum. Next base: position 31,236,225 of record NC_061111.1, read on the forward strand.
GCACCCAATTGTTCAAAATCATGATTCCCTCCGTTCTCTTCGTCTGACACAACATAAAATCACTTCACTTTCATCTCTAAAAACAAAATTAACCAAGTTCTAATCTCCCAAAAACACTAAAATTCTCAAGAGTTAGGGCACAAAGTTCATTAGAATCAAAAAACTCAAGACACAAGTAACAAGTAAGTTTATGCTTAACAGCTCAATTTGTTAAATTCGTTCCCAAATATGTGTTCAATTTCCTCAGATTTATTGATTCAATATATGTCAACAAAAATAATTGAACCCTCTTTATGAGAGTTGTGCTATGTATTATGGTAATGAGTAAATAGATTTGTGTTTAGGGATGAATATATGGAGTGTTGATTTGTTCTTGAATATGATATGTTGTGAAAGGATTGAGTATTGGAACTAACTAGCATAAACATCCATGTTATAGTGGCCACGGGCTTCGTTACGACTTGTAGGGAAACCTAGTGAGCCGTTATGAAACTCGTAACCACTGGTAATATGCTTGTTTAGTTGAATGGGAGTTCTGGTAAGATTACAACTCAACTTAACAAGTCATAATCAATCCTTATAACTCTTAGACAGGAGTCATGATGACTGGAGAGATTTAGGCATAGTATAAAATATTTCTGGTCATTATATGAGTGTTGTTAACAAGTCATAGTCTGACCTTATGACTCGTTAGGAGGACTCATAGGCTGACCAGCAACTACTGACCTGGTCTCTGTCTATATTATGACTCGTTCAAATGAGTCATACCCAATGGTTACAACTCGTAACCCTTAGTCGTATAGAGTCAAGTACATCTACACTGACACAAATCTTCATGCTTTTCTTTTCCATTTCTTAGATTTTACTAATGGGTTTTGTGTTACAGGTACAAATGGCTCCAAAAGGTGATTCATAATCGAAGCAGACACCAAAAAAGAACACCAAGAAGAAACTTGCCCCAAAGTCTAATTTCCAATTGAGAAATAAGGACACCAATGAATCAAGCGGTGACCTCGAATAATATCCAGTAAAAGGGCAGGTGGAGCCACGAGAAAAACTACTTGGGTGAAAGAAAACAGTTTTGTAGGAAGAAACACCTCCCAAAAAACCAAGAAAGAAAAATCCTTGTACCTCACCACCCCATTTACTGTCCCAGTCTGAAGAGGACGATGATGATGATGACTATGATTATGATGATGCCGATAAAGAAGAAGGCGGTGAGGATGCAGAAGAGGTTAAATCTAGTTTTAGAGAAGAAAATGATGATAGTGGGAGTGGGGAGCATGTGAATCATATTGATATTCAACCACCACCGTCATCACAGATTCCCCTATCTATCAAAGCTACTCCAATATCCAGTTGGGGTTCCCCAGAATGCAGGATACATATAATGAAAGGATAGAAGTAAACCCATCCATAGAAAATCCTAGAAGGGGGGATATATCTAGAGAGAAAATTGACTGCAGTAGGCATGTTTGAGATGCCTGAGTTTGAGGCCCAATTCCAGCAGTATCATTTTCAATAGATGACCACAGCTCTCGAGAAATTCAGTCCTACATTAGTGCAAGGCTCTATGCGGCTTAGAAAGCGGAGTTAAAGAGGCAATACCCACAGGGAAACTTATGGAATGGTGGTGAGTCGTTAAATACTTTGACCATTTGAAGAGTCCAGATGAATATCTCCCCGAGGACTATTTCCAAAATATTGCATAGACTGGATCTCCAACCTTCTGTTAATACTGTTGAACTTGATAACTGTATGGATGAGATGCAAAAGATAATCAAGAAGAAAATGGGCATTGCAGATAAGATGGGTCACTTTCAATGGATGGCCAATATTATAGATATCAATGAAGAAGAAATTAGTTAGGTAGTTGGTGGTCCGGGAGTAAATTCATAGTAAATTACCATGAATACTTTGAATTTTATGGTGAAGGCATGGTGGACTTTTGTCCGGCATAAATTGTGTCCCACAACTGGGGACAACGTGTTTAGCCCTGTCCGTATATTATTGATAGCTGGACTTATGGTCGGGTATATTTTTATGCGGTACAGTTCATGGCTAGATATATATGTGATCGAGCATTGGGTATTGATGTGATTCTAGCATTCCCATACATGTTGATTCAAATATGCTCGGAGGCAGGGGTGCTGAAACTTCTAGATATAGATCAATATGTTTAGCCAAAGAACATCACTGATCTGGGATTGATTCTAGATGCAACAAATCCCATATCTAAGATGGCTAAATAAGGAGCAACAGTGCTAGTTGATGTACTGCAGAACTAAGACTCGAGTACCACCACTGTTGGATTCACTGATATAGATAACACTCCTGTTGAGATTGGGCAGTTTGAACCCCAGCCTTTTGATGCAGCTGGTACCTTCAGTACCCCCGACTGTAATACCATATCTATTCATGTCCAGATCAGCTCCAACTAGTTGAATGATAGTGTCACAGGCAGTGTGGAATAAGGTGATAAAAAGGTTGAGCACTGTGGAAACGAAGGTGCGGTTGATATAAGGGGAGTACAACCCTAGGTTGACAAGAGACTGAAATAAAAAAATAGGAAGATACAGAAGAGGTTGGATAGTTTCGAGCTGAGAATCAGTCGCCAGCTTGAAAGTATTCAGGACCCTGACATAGCGGGAGTCAAAGCTGGGTAGCTGAGCTGCGAAAGCTGGTTAACGAGTTACATGAGTATTTAGTTTACCCAATGCCTATTCTTAAGGATATTCAGTCTGAAGAAGAAGTTGAAAATAGCTGGGGTATTGAAATTGCAGAAGGGGGAAGAAAAAAAAAAGAACATAAAAAGAAAGAGACGAAACATAGAAGAAGAAAATATTAAAAGGACAAAGAGAGCGCGTGTGCAGAGTGAGAAGGACCGAAAAATGAGGGTCTAAGAAATGGCGGCTGGGTCTAGTAGTTCGAGGCCCGTTGTTGCTGCTGAAAGGGGCATTGATTCAGCGTTACCTCCTGATCCACCACTAAGCGTACCATCCACCACCAGTGCCACGATTGCTGAGGATGTCCCAATAGCTATTGGGACTACTATTGAGGAGAGTAGGGCCTGATCTGATGGTCCCCATGTCGATCCAGCTTGAGCCAGAGTCTAGGGTGCCTAGGTATGTCCTCGATCCCTATTTATATTGCTATATGAACTGGGGATAGTTCATAGGATTTAGTTGGGGGTGAGGGTGTACCACAATCGTGCGGATTATGGTTGTCGTGCTTCAAAACTTATAGGCCACAGTCTGAATAATAAATTAGCATGTGTGTGTTACTGTGTAATGAGTGAGTAGAACAATGTGCATCGACAATCAATAATATGTGCTATTGATTCTGTTTGAAAAAATTGATACCCCTCTTGAAATTATTTTATGATAAACTGTGTGATTTGTGTGTGCATGCGACTGTTGTGAATTCGTTAATGGCATTATAATTAAGAATGAGATAATTATGGCATATAGGTGCATGAATGGTATAGGTGGTGACTGACAATGTGACCCTGTACAAAATGAGTGTGAGGCGTTACTTAATTCCCAGTGTGAGCGGAGTCCAGAACTTGCCCGGTTGCTTCTGCCTAGATTGTAGGATGATTGGTTAGGAGATGATCATAGGGCATCTTTCTGCTAGGTCCACACAATCCTAAAATACCAAACCAAATGAGATATGAATCCCTCGATCCTGAATTTGAGCCTAATAGACCTACTTTTGTTGTTTACACCAATTTTACCATCTCACTTGACTACAATGAACCTGTTTTGGCCTTGGTCCTGCTTGGATATTGTGCACCTCAACACAGGCAACGTACCTAAGTTGACGGTGACTATCATAAAAGTGAGTACGAAAAAAGAGTTGTAGATAGAAAAATAAATAAGGGCAGGCATGGTAAAAGTAACAAAAGAAAATAAACAAAAAAAGAATGAGAAAAGAGAACTGCATCCGACCCAAAATAGACATGAAAAGAATAAAAAGAGAGAGATAAGGGAGGACTGAATAAAAAATGGTAGCAGAAGTGGACCCTAAAGAAAACATAGTGCTAAGGAGGCAAGTCACTAAAAATTCCCCAAATATACCATAACTATCCCCAAGCATACATTACAAGCCTAACAAAGCCCTATAATGATCCTAACCTGACTGTCTGGAAAATTTGGTAAATAGTATAAGGGCAAGCCTATGGCATTCTGTGTACACTGATTGTAATTTCTTTGTGAGTTTGAGCGTCTCTAGACTATCCCTGGAATAAGAGTCTGAATCAAAATGAGCGAGAGAGATTTCTTTGACTGTGAGGGTGCATGGGTTGCAATGTTATGTTACATATATGTTCGGGTAGTGTATGTTGCTTAAACCTAGTTGTTCATCGCTAATGTAGTGCCATCACTGAATTCCTGTGGGTCACACTATTGTATTGGATCATTATACACAATATTATTTTAAATAATAAAATAGAAAGGGTGTAAAAAAAATGTTTTCCTGTTGATTGATAAGTCGACTGTCAAATGTGTCAGACTCTCCAAAGTTAAGCATTGTTTGTTTATGGGCAGTGATTTTGTGGTTTGCCCGAGGACATGTAAAAGATCTAAGTTGAGGATGTTGATGTGCCTTGGTAACATGGCACATTCGATGCTTAAAATAAGAAATTTATACTTGGACTTAGGTTATTTTGGTGGATATGATGTGTTTGTTGCATGATTGTAGTGAAATCCGATAGAAAATGGCTTGAGCTGAAAATTTAAAAGAAAAGTATATGCAAAAGTTGAAGTATTGGTCAGGCTATGACTCGTTAAGACACTATATGACTTGAAGCCTAACTCGTAAGGATGGCAGTGTCTAAAGCTATGCTGAAGAAGCTAAGTATCAAATGACCACGACTCATAAGGAGTGAATACAGGTCTTAGCTTACACCCGTAAAGAGAACAATAAGTTATGCTAAGGTCCAGAATTGAACTCATAGAAAGCTACGAGTCGTAAGGACAGATTTTGACTTGTAGTGATCAATCGTAATGAGACTACTGTGCCATTACCTAAAGATTTAAGCTCTAGTGATAACGAGTAAAGACCACGAGTCGTAAGGACTGACTACGACAAGTGGTGAGGAACAATAAAGATAGCAGGCTCTAGTGACCTGGAGGAGAAAAGATACAGGAATGACTATGAGCTACAACCTACGACTTTTAAGGTGACTGTACGAGTCGTAGCCACTAGAGCCAGAAGAAAGCTACGATAACTGGCAATGAGTTTTACGGAGACCTAACAACTCATTGCCAGAGACGTCATAACTTTTGACTTAACTTTCCTAGTCCGTTTTAATTAGGATTTCTTTGTTATTTTAAATTACTATAAATACCTTAAGGTTAATTCATTATTACTTTACGAACTTTTATAGTACTTTTGATACTTTTCACATACTTTGATCATTGAGATTTTGTTCTTGAGATTTTGTGTTCATATTCAATTGAAGATTTTGGATTTTTCTCTTTCATTATTGTGCAACTAATTACATGTCTTCTTCATTGATTATCATGGATGTTGTATAAGCATAAGCGGTTAAATTCCTTGATTAGGGTTGTGGGAATATTTTTGGATTGGATACATAAGGGAAATGGGAGATTTATCTATTCTGCAGTATTTGCATGTATTGCAATCTTCTCCGTATTTCTTGTACCCAAGCTACTGCAGAAGCTTAGGTATTGCCTGTGTTTGAGAACATCCTCACAAGGGAGTTTGGGATTGGGTAAAAGGAGATTACAACAGTGATTCGAGGCTATCAACCCTCGTCAAATCAACTCGAGACTCAAAAAGTGAGAGTTGTACTGAGGTTATAGACAATGGACATCAAAGCAACACCTTGAGATTCACAAGGTAAAGGGTGAAATCCATCAATGCGTTCACAAAACGATTGATAGTACATAGCTTATAAACTTTGCATGCAGAGCAGTAGGTTAGGTGGATTGAACACGAAAATCTTACGTAGTTGTGAATCTAGGGGTAACACATTCCTAGTGTTCGTCTTCTATTGTTTACAAACTCAAGCATGCAAGTTCGACTACTTGTTACTGTTGACTTCAAATTCCCCCCATTTACTTTTTCGTACTGCTCATAGATTTTGTCAAGTTTGAGATATTTTTCAACCAGTGGCGGATTCAGGATTTAAGGAGTGTGGGTACTTACTACAGAAAAAAATAAAAAATCACCTCAAATAGGTTTGAACCCGAGTGCACCTACCAATGGAGAGCCTTAAGATCAACCTAAATGTGAGTGCATCTAACCAACTTCTTGTTTAGTGGGTGCTTTTATATAACTTATACCTATTTTCATATATATTTTTTATGTAATTATACCTATTTCGCATTGAGTTTAGTGGGTGCCGGAGCACCCAAAAGTTATGTGTAGGTCCTCCCCTGTGTTCAACGTATTCCCTATGGGTTCGACCACAACCTGAGTTAGGTTACTATAATTGACATCGACCGCAACATACTTTTTTGGAGGTTAGTTTTGGGCGACATCAAGTCTTGACGCCTTTGCTGGGGAGTACAGTGTTGAATTGTTGACTAAAGTTGGTAAAGTTAACAGGTTTTATTTTCTGTTCTTGATTTGGTATACGCTGGTGTGTGTCAAATACTAGGAGTTGAGGCAATCCCTTACTCCCATTGTATCCTAAGCTAGAGAGAATTTTACAAACACCACGAAAGATGTCAGAGCAAGTTCGTGATGGTGTTCCTGGGTTCGAGACCCTCAGATTGTACCTCCTCATCCACTTGCTGATCCACAAAATCTTACGTAGTTGTGAAGCCAGAGGGAACAGAGTCCTAGTGTTCGTCTTCTATTATTTACAAACTCAAGCATTCAAATTCGGCTACTTGTTACTGATGACTTCAAATTTCCCTCATTTACTTTTTCGTACTGCTTGTGGATTTTGTGAAGTCTGAGATACTGTTCAACGTATTCCCTATGGGTTTGACCCCATCCTGAGTTATGTTACTATATTTGAAATCGACTGCAGAATACTTCTTTAGTGGTTTGTTTTGGGCGATATCAATGCCATGAAGTTGTTGTAGCGTGTCGAACTTTGTGCCACGATGTTGTACTTTTTTCCCTCAAAAACTCCTTTGCATAATTTTTAAATCCTTTGTAATGTATTATAATGGGAACTTCATCGATTAATTTTTCTCGTTCCTTTTCTCAAAATTTCAAGACTCAGACGCCTCTCGAAAGGGTCAAGCAATTTCAAGCAAGTTTATCCAATTTCCTTTTCATGTTCTTGTTTTCTCGGGTACGTAAGAATTTAGTGAGAGAAATTCATTCACTCCCGCACTATGATTTCAAAGTTATGAAAGTTTACTTTCTTAGGTGTTTTAACTCTGTGTCTATAAATCAATTTGTTCTATAAATTAGTTTTGTTTATTTCTTGAGTTGATTTTTCTGTCATTAATCCTGAAAAGCTATAGCAAAATATGAACTTCATAATTTTTTTTCCAAATCCTTGATTTTTAACATATCTTTTGAAATGCTTTAAGAATAAAGAAAGGTTACTATGTGATTCTCTTAATATTTTTTTTTTTAAAGAAATGTTCTTGTATTTATTTCACATAGTATGTTTAAATAAAGTTTAATTTATTATGAAGTACACATGATTGAGGATAAATTCACATTAGTATAGACGTTCAGCAAAGTTTCGTATTCCGATGGCAGATAAAGTTAACATAATATTGTTATGAGCATATATAAACATACAGATAGTATTAGGAGGATTATTTAGCACTAGACAGACATAGTTCAAACAACACGTCTCGGAACTACGTTGTCATCATAGGAACTAGGATATCACCGCAAGTTGAGCGACTAGCCCGAGAGGCTCATTAGCAGTGACGAACACAGAATTTTCATTTAGGAGGTTTGAAATATGAAAAAGTAAGCATGTGAAAATTACAGGACAAAGCGAGACATCTGCTAAATTTTAGCCCGCTTTCTCATGTTCTTTGAACATTTGTTTTCATTTTTGTTCTGCACCATCGAGCCTTTCTTCAAAATGTCTTTTTTATACTTTCACTTAAAAAAAAAAAAAATTACGCCCCACGCCCTGCCCCCGCAAAAGGAAAAAACAACACAAGATTCTTGAAAAAGGTATTGTAAGTATTGTATTATTAATATTATAATATATATTATGTATTTGATACTCAATAACAATAAAAATTAAAAAAATATCAAACAAAATCAATATTAACGTGTTGAATGATAAAAATATTGCTAGAAAGAACGAGATATATAAGTCGGTACAATAAATAGTACAAGTTGACAAAACACAAGAATCTTGTATATGTAAAACTAGTCAAATATGAAAATATTTGAACAAGCGTGACATAAAATGTATAAAGAAAAATATACAGATTGTTTTTTTTTTTTGACTGAAAAGTGATTAATATTGAGAATCAGTTAATAGAATTGGTTAAACTAAAAAAATGGAATACGTAAATAATTGGTCTGTGCAGTCCCAATTGCTCATTAAACTGAGAAAGGAGAAAAATTATTAAAAGACTATTAGAAGTGTTGTGATCAGGATTCGAACCAACAATCTCAGAATGGTAATGACCCCCCTAAACCACTGAGCTACACTTTCAGTTGTGTTGAGAAAATTCATTGGAGGTTATATATCTACAATATGCAAACTTGACCTTATATATACAATGTAGTTTTTTGATTGAGGGGTTTCAAACGAACCTCCTGCCTCCCACTTAAATCCGCCCCTACTCATTAGTGGATCCACAGATAGTCCAAGTAAATATAAATAATTGTATTCAGTTTTCAAATAATTCTATGGATCAACTAATGAATTTTTTTTCATTTATGTTATTGCCAATGTTCAACATATGTTTTAGCTTTTGCATTATCTCCGGTACATGTGTTTATGTTTCATAATATGTCAAGTGTTTTTTCTTGGACCACTTGTAATTTCAAATATCGATTACATTCATGGAATAGACTCCGCCATGACACTTTTTAGAAGCAAAAAAAAGAAAGAGTATTCCTCCAAACACTTTTGAGAAAATGCACTTAGAAGCACTTTAAAAAAGTTTGGCCAAATATTAATTGTTGTTCAAAAGTGTTTTTACAATTTATTGGTCAAGCACAAATTGTTTCTCGCTAGAAGTACCTTTTAAAAAACACTTTTGGTAAAAACGTCGGTGGAAAAAATACGTTCTAAATAAATTGATTTTAGAAGTTTGATAAAATAAACAATTAGAAGTCTATTTTGGATATATATTTGAACATTATAATATTGTACTACGATATAAATATTAAATAGTTAAAAAGTGGTTTGTTTCTCAACATCTAAAGGGTTGTTTGGTACGATTTATAAGAATAGTGTTAAATATGATACATTAATAATGCTTGCATTACCAATGCCGACATTAGTTATGCAAGATTATTTCTTAAGCATTGTTTAGTTCGATATATTAAAGACAGATAGTATAATTTTTTTAAAAAATAATTGTTTATTCAAATACATTCCACAAATATAGTGGAAATGATGTGAAAATAATTCTTGAGGGGTAATTGTGTATTTATTCATGCTAATGCATGTAATAGGATTTACTGCATTACTAATATATATCATGGATTTTCATGTATTATATGTTAATACCAAATAGAGTATATAACTATTGTATGCATTAGCTCTACATAGGTTGAAACAACGTATCAAAGAAATTACTGGTAACACATAAAGTTAATGCATGCATTATTTTTTAAAATGTACTTTACCAAACGAACCCTAAATTATAAAATATAATTTTATTTAAGAATAAAAAAATAATTTAAATAAAACATTAAACTAATCTAACACTATATAAACAACATGTATTTCAAGAATTGTATGGCAATTAATGGCGGCGACAATTGGTTGTGATGGATATAAATATCGATTTAGGATGATGTTGATAGTAAGTGATGATTTGTAGATAGTTGTTAGTACTGACACTGTTTAATAGTAACAATCATATTGATTGTTGGTGGGGATAATCAATAATTGCGGCTAATAGTTTTGTTCTTTTATCTAAAAAGTTACTTATATTCTAAATTGCTAACTCTTGATTTAATCTTACTTTTAATTAGGTTCTGATTCTTCCGCCTTCAAAAACTCGCTCATTTATTTAGAAACATTTTGTAATAATATATGGTGTGTGATATTTATTTGTCATTCAAAATAGGTTGGAGCATGTGTTTTATAAAATCATTTTAAGAGATGTTGTGAGCATCGTCTCGATCAAGAGAAGAAGATTCATATTTAAGCTTATGTTTGGAGTTTGGTGACAAGTGATGTGCTGATGAATTTAAGATATAGTTCGTGACTGTTTATATTTTTTTATTTGAAGCTGACTTTTAAGATATTTGTACTGTTTCAAGTAGGGGTGTGTCAAAAACGAATTAACCGATAAATCGAACCGCAAAAATTCTTATTGGTTTATCAATTTTGGGTTATTGGGTTAACGATTTTTAAACGATTTTAATTTTTTTTATTGCGATGTCTGTTTGGTTTCTGATTTTAAGGTATTAGTTAACGGTTAAACCGATAACCCAATAAAATTATATTAAAATTATATTTTTATACTCATCTTGTTCCGTGCTTTATTATGGATTTGGTTATTATCTCGTGTCTTGAGCCGAGGGTCTATCGGAAACAGCATTGCTACTGCTTCAGAGGTAGTGGTATGGACTGCGTACATCTTACCTTCCCCAGACCCCACTATGTAGGAATACACTGGGTTTGTTGTTGTTGTAAAATTATACTTTTCTCCACAACTATATAATAGTGGTTTTATATTTTAAATACATATCCTATTATTTTTTACATTTTATAGTTGTTTCTTAATGTTGTTCTTTTCTTTATAAACTTGTTGTCTTGTTGGGTTTCCATCTATTAATATAAACTATAAATCTGCATTGATTTTCTTTTTTGAGAGATCGCTAATGATTGCTACTGGATTCTAGTTCACTACTTAACTAAAAAGAAAACAAGTTTGTTATAGTAATTATGTATTTGAATTTGCTTCTACTTGTATTTTGTGTAGATTTTTATGCATGAAGGTAGTATATATATATGAACATATAAAAATAAGAAGAGAAGGTGAAAACAATAAAGGGAGCATTTTCTTATCGGTTAAACCGATAAATTAAACCATTACGGATAAAAATTGATAAATCAAAAATCGATAACAAGTATCTTATTTGTTTGGTTATTGATTTAGCATATTGACAAACCGAAAACCGATAATACTCAAAATCGAACCGAACAGACCGATGAACACCCCTAATTTTTAAGTATTCAATAATGTTGCAACTCTAAGAAATTGTGATTGATTAACAGTACCGAATTCTTGTGTTAATAGCAGATGATAGTGATGATCTGATTCCATAAAGTGTTAATTATACAGTTAATGACAATTAGTAGTGTTTTCTAATGCAACTGCCTACTTGATTTTTGTGTTTATAGTTGTGTTGATGAAAACTGATATTGTTTTCTAATGCAATTGCTTAGCTGGTTCTTGTATTTATGACAAATTGTGTTGATGGCACCTAGTAATATTTTCTAATGCAATCATCTAGTTGTTTCTTGTGTTTATGTCAGCTTGTGTTGATAACAATGGATAGTGCTTTCTAGTGCAATTGTCTATCTTAATCCTGTTTCGTTTAATCTACTCCTTTAATATCTACTATCTTATTTGTTTGTTTTCTTCGTTTGATAGTTGCATCTGTGATTACTATATCAAGCTTTTTGATAAGCGGCATTCACAATTGTTTATTGTAAAGCACTAAAACTCTATTAAATAAGTTTGCTACTGGAAATTGGATATGTTGTTTGCCTCGAAGGTTTTACCAGGCAATAAAATTATATTTTATTGATAATATTTAATAGAATGTGCTGAGTTATTAATTGTTGTACGAGTTAATCAAGTAATACGAAAATAGTAGTGTTGAATGCATTTGTTTCATGCAAACATTTTGATAATCTTTTCCCCATTTTTTCTTACTTGCCTCGAGAAAATTAATTTAAAATTCAACTGAAGTTCAAAAATCAAACTAAAATGAATTATTTTGATTCAGTATTCGGTGTATATTTCAAAATAAAATATCGAAAAATCGAATTAAACTTTGATATAAACGATAGAAAAATCGAACACCCACCTCTAATAGGCAAGAAAAAAAATTCTTTAAATTTTTATAAAAAAATTAAATGAAAATACTCATATGGTACAAATTACACCTTATAAGTTATCAGTTTCAAAATATAACTTATTCATACGTGATAGATAATAAGTTTACTAAACCTTTGTTGGATAAGACAAATATTTTCTAAACTTTTGTGTTATGAAATTTGGTCATAATTAAGAATATTTTGACCCACAATTTTGCAAGAAACTAGAGAAAAAATTGAATAGATTTGAGGTAAATCATTAAACACCACACCAAGAACAATCCATGTAAAAACTTGTAAAACTCCTCTAGATTCAATGATGCTTATTGAGCGAGACGAATATGTAATGGGCCGTAAGTATATCATTGTCCAGGCCAGCACCCCAAGCCCATTGGGCCAAGGACCAAATGCACAGTAGCAGGTGCCAACGCCATGTGCGGATCTCGAAATTCGGGAATTTGGTAGTAGATCATTCAATTCGGGTCGGTCGGGTCGGGTCAAAACAGAAATTTTCCTCATTATTTTTCTTTTATAAATAAAATAGGATGCCTTCGCCTTTGCCTTTGCCTTTGCCTTTCCCTCTGTTATCATAAATCGAAACCCTCGTTCTCCTCACTTCACCCCTAACCTAATCCACAAAGAAGAAGAAGAAGAAAAAGGTCATTACATTATATACGATCCTTTTCCAGGTACATTTCTCTATATATGTATGTATGCTGCATTCATTTTTCGTATACCAAAATTGGATCAGTAGCAATTTTTTCAATTGAACAGAGTTATCCCGTGTAATTTAATTAGTCGAGGTGCGTGAAAGCTGGTGTGGATATCACGGTTATCAAAAAGTTAAATAAAATTAAAAAAAATGTGATTGTAATTTGTTCGCTCCACTCTAAATTTTCTGTTAAATGAATCTCGTAATTTTAACTTTGCATGTTCATCTTATGAATGCTTTTGTGGAAAATTTTACGAATTGAAATGTAAATTAATCATGTTAAAGTTGTTTGTAGGAGAGTGTGATTATTGCACGAGTGAGTGACACATGCAATTGTGTGAAGGGGATCTGAGAATTGACGGGGAATTATGTGTGATGACTGTGGCTGATAGTCGAAATTGAGAACTGACGCTGAAGAAGAGTAGGGCATAGCAGGGGGAAGTATGGCTCAGCAGCAATCGTCAAGGCTTAATCGCCTGCTTACTTTATTAGACAGTATCCTTATGCATTTTGTTATTGTTACTCTGCAGTATACACGGATTTGACCTCTAAACAGGAAAAGAAGGACAATTAGGCTTTTCATTTACTGGCATAAATTTGCTAAAAAAATTGAATGAGCTGGTGCAACCTATTTTTTCAGTTTGTAGTTTTTTATTCTTGCTTTTAGTCATGTTGGCGAGTTGATGTTAAACTTAACCAAAACTAAGCTGGCTCGACTCAAGCAACAAGATTGACAGCAGCTAGGCAGATTGGTGAAATAGCGAAATCACATCCTCAGGACCTGAACACTTTGTTGAGTAAGGTATGTTATTTTGTACAGTTATTCTCTAATTAAATTAAAATTTTCATTTCTTGTCCCTTGTTGCAGCGATACACTGGTTATTCTTGTAAAATTTATCTATTCAAGGATATTCCAAAAGAAATCCTCATTTCCTATGAAAGTTTTAAGGTTTAAATCTTTTATATAGTGTAGCAACATGCCATAGTTTTAGGCCTCATTTGTTTTCACCTAATGGTTCAGATTCAGACTTCAAACCATTAAGTGCATTTGTTTTTCATTAAGATTTTGTCTCTTAATAGGTTTGAATAGGTCGTAATCATTCAAATTTGGAACTAAGTCTTAATCATCAAGATGTATTCTTCTGTTGGATAATATTCACCACTGCTCTATCCATAATCATCCGGCACCACCACTAACCACCTCTGCCACCACCACCATTGTCAACCATCACCTAGCCACCAACCACCACCACCATTATCATCGGTGTCGCCACTTCTACCACCGCTTCAACCACCATTATCGCTACAGTATATCTCTACTAATAATCATCTCCATCATCACAGCTAAAAACATCTCCAACTACCACCAACACATCGTCAACCATCATGCATTTATTTTTAAGCTATCACAATCAACACCTCCAACTACTAACATCAACCAACTTCACATCACTACCACTACTACAAATGTCCACCATCA
>NC_061111.1:31253612-31254487 GCF_002878395.1 Capsicum annuum
AACAGTCACTACTACAAATGACCACCATCATAACAGTCACTACAATACCAAACATATCTACCCTCACAACTATCACCACCAATATTACTAATCACTAACATCATTTTATTGTATTAAAGCAAATATTTTTCTAATATATAATTATTTTTTATTTGAATTATATTTTTTATTATATTTGCAAATAAATAAATTTTGCATATTCAGATATTGAAAAACAAATAGTCTTAACCATTAAGTTTTCATATTTGAAGGCAACATCTTAATCATTTAGATATGCTTTCAGATTCAGACGTCTGAATCTTAATAAAAACAAATGCTGCCTTAGACTGTGAGGGCACTTATTTCAGCCATATATTTATTTCTTAAGGTAGTAATGCTACATGACATTACATAGTGATAGGTGTGGTTAATTAAATGAGTACTTTGCTGTTCAAGTTGCAGCTTACTTTTCCAAATGTTACTATTTTAGTGGACAAATGGGCATAAAACCCACTTAAAAGGCAGAAAGTGCTTTTGTAGTAGTTCGTGTTATGTAGCCATTAGGTGGTGTAAGAGAGAATTTATGTGGTTCTGAATATAATATGATGTTACTCATAATGCATTATTGCAGATCAGGGGTGTGTTTGGTACGAAGGAAAATATTTTCCATGGAAAATGTTTTCCTAGAAAATGTTTTCTTGGAAAATAAGTTGATTTCTTACTTGTTTTCCTATGTTTGGTTGGTGAATGAAAAAATATTTTTCAAAAAATACATTTTAGTATTTAGCTAAAGCGTAAAAATATATTTTAAAAAAATAATTTTTGATCTCCAAAAAATTTTATTTTAGGGTGTGTTCGATATGAAGGAGGAAAAATATTTTCTAGAAAAATAAGTT